>NC_141007.1:10117113-10341287 GCF_052327205.1 Somniosus microcephalus
GGGGAGGAGAGATGAGGGGAGGGGAGGGGAGGAGAGATGAGGGGAGGGGAGGAGAGATGAGGGGAGGGGAGGAGAGATGAGTGGAGGGGAGGAGAGATGAGTGGAGGGGAGGAGAGATGAGTGGAGGGGAGGAGAGATGAGTGGAGGGGAGGAGAGATGAGTGGAGGAGAGGGGAGGAGAGATGAGTGGAGGAGAGGGGAGTGGAGAGGAGAGATGAGTGGAGTGGAGGGGAGGAGAGGAGAGATGAGTGGAGGAGAGGGGAGGGGAGGAGAGATGAGTGGAGGAGAGGGGAGGGGAGGAGAGATGAGTGGAGGAGAGGGGAGGGGGGAGGGGAGGAGAGATGAGTGGAGGAGAGGGGAGGGGAGGAGAGATGAGTGGAGGAGAGGGGAGGGGAGGAGAGATGAGTGGAGGAGAGGGGAGTGGAGAGGAGAGATGAGTGGAGGAGAGGGAGTGGAGAGGAGAGATGAGTGGAGGAGAGGGGAGTGGAGAGGAGAGATGAGTGGAGGAGAGGGGAGTGGAGAGGAGAGATGAGTGGAGGAGTGGAGAGGAGAGATGAGTGGAGGAGAGGAGAGATGAGGGGAGGAGAGATGATTGGAGGAGAGATGAGTGGAGGAGAGGGGAGGGGAGGAGAGAGGGGAGGAGAGATGAGTGGAGGAGTGGAGAGGAGAGATGAGTGGAGGAGAGGGGAGAGATGAGTGGAGGAGAGAGGGGAGGAGAGATGAGTGGAGGAGTGGAGAGGAGAGATGAGTGGAGGAGTGGAGAGGAGAGATGAGTGGAGGAGAGGAAAGATGAGTGGAGGGGAGGAGAGATGAGTGAAGAGATGAGGGGAGGAGAGATGGCTATAGAGCGCTTTGGGACGTCCTGAGGTGGTGAAAGATGCTGTAGGAGTGAGCCAGCACCGGCACGCCGGGCCGAATGGCCTCCCTCCTCCTGGGCTGGGAGTCAGTGGGAGGAATGAGAGATGCGACCGCCCGGTTGAGATAGAGAGAGCCCGCCGGCGGCGAGGAAGGGACGGACGGATGGGCCTTACCCTCTGCCGACAATCAGCCGCAGCGCCTCCAGGTTGCCATGGTGAACAGCCCAGAGAGTGGGAGTCATGCCGTCCTCGTCCGGGCAGTTGAGCTCCCGCCGGGTGGCCTCCTTCAGCAGGTCCAGGTAGCCGTCCCGAGCCGCCCGGTGGTACCTGTCGCTCATGGTGCTGGCCGCAGCTCCTTGGCCATTACCGTGGAGAGGGAGCAGCAGCCCGCCGCCCAGTGCCGGAGCTCCGAGCTCAGCCCGCCGCCCAGTGCCCGAGCTCAGAGCTCAGAGCAGCCCAGCGGGCACCCTCAGAGACTGGGATTCCCTCAGGTCCTAGTGCACCCAATGTTCTTCTTACCTTCTTCTTAGGCAGTCCCTCGGAACCGAGGATGACTTGCTTCCACATCGAGTTCAACAATTTCAGATCATAACCTCGGCCCCCATTTCATTTTTGCTTATATTTTATCCACATCTTTGTTTCCACGGAAGCTCAACGTAAACTCGAGGAACAGCACCTCATCTTCCGATTAGGCAGTCTGCAGCCTTCCGGACTCAATATCGAGTTCAACAATTTCAGATCATAAGCTCGGCCCCCATTTCATTTTCTCTTGGAATTGTTCCACTCCTTTCCCCCCCCCCCTTTCCTTTTGTTTCTCTCTCACACCTGGCAGCTATCTTTTGCCCTGCCAGTACACTTTACACCTAATCCCAGCCTATTACTATCTCGTCTAGCTTCTAATCTCTTTTACTTCTTTTGTTTTTTTTATTCTTTTGTCTGATCGCAGCCCTGCCTCCGATCTAGTTTCTTTTCTTTCCAGTTTTGAAGAAGGGTCCAACCCGAAACGTCAACTCTATTTTCTCTCCACGGATGTTGCCTGACCTGCTGAGTTTTTCCAGCATTTTCTGTTGTTATTTCGGATTTCCAACATCTGCAGTATTTTGTTTTGGCCTTTCCGCCCCTTTTTTTCTCTCTCCCACATGGCAACTGTCTCTCATTCTGCCAGAACATTTCACACCTAATCTGGAGCCGTCTTTTGTCTCCACTTGTCCTATCTCGCTTTGAATACCTCTTAATGTCTCTTCACTTCTTTTGTTCTCTCCCAGCCCTGCCTTTCGATCTATTTCATTTCCTTTCCAGTTTTGAAAAAGGGTTAGACCCGAAACGTTGACTCTATTTTCTCTCCACGGATGTTGCCTCGCCTGCTGAGTTTTTCCAGCATTTTCTGTTGTTATTTTGCTTCCACATTAAAAATGAGTTCTCAGGTGACTGATGAGTCCGATGCGGGACCTACAGTCTCTGTCACAGGTGGGGCAGACGGTGGTTGAAGGGGCGGGTGGGTGTGGGGTGCTTGGGTTGATGTGCGCTCCTTGCGCTGCCTGCGCTTGGCTTCCGCTTGCTCCTGGCGAAGAGACTCGAGGTGTTCGGCGCCTTCCCGGATGCTTCTCCTCCACTTTGTGCGGTCTTGGGCCAGGGATTCCCAGGTGTCGGTGGGGATGTTGCACTTTTTCAAGGAGGCTTTGAGGGTGTCCTTGAAACGTTTCCTCTGCCCACCTGGGGCTCTCTTGCCGTGCCGGAGCTCTGAGTAGAGCTCTTGTTTTGGGAGTCTCGTATCGGGCATGCGGACAATGTGACCCGTCCATCGGAGCCGATTGAGCGTGGTCAAAGCTTCGATGCTGGGGATGTTGGCCTGAGCAAGAACACTGACGTTGGTGCGCCTATCCTGCCAATGGATTGGCAGGATCTTGCGGAGGCAGCATTGGTGGTACCTCTACCCTGCATTACATCCCTGCACACCCACTACTTTTGTTATTTCATGTTCTAAATACTTTCCAACAGTTTGAATTAAATACAAGAGTTTAACGATTCCGCCAGACGTTTCTTTATTATGAGGTGACATTTCATGAGCACCAAACACAATGCTCGGTGTCGAGCTTTCTCTGTGATCCCCTTTGGATGTTCTGCAATGCGAAAGGTGGAAGATAAATGCACATTGCTTTTGTTTTTTACACTGCCCAGGATCAGATGGGACAGTGTAGAGGGAGCTTTACTCTGTATCTAACCCGTGCTGTACCTGCCCTGGGAGTGTTTGATGGGACAGTGAAGAGGGAGCTTTACTCTGTATCTAACCCGTGCTGTACCTGCCCTGGGAGTGTTTGATGGGGCAGTGTAGAGGGAGTTTCACTCTGTATCTAAACCGTGCTGTACCTGCCCTGGGAGTGTTTGATGGGACAGTGTAGAGGGAGCTTTACTCTGTATCTATCCCACGCTGTACCTGCCCTGGGCGTGTTTGATGGGACAGTGTAGAGGGAGCTGTACTCTGTATCTAACCCCGTGCTTTACCTGCCCTAGGAGTGTTTGATGGGACAGTGTAGAGGGAGCTTTACTCTATATCTAAAACCCATGCTTTACCTGCCCTCATTTTGTTTGATGGCACAGTGTTGAGGGAGATTTACTCTGTATCTAACCCGTGCTGTACCTGCCCTGGGAGTGTTTGATGGGACAGTGTAGAGGGAGCTTTACTCTATATCTAACCTCGTGCTTTACCTGCCCTGGGAGTGTTTGATGGGACAGTGTTGAGGGAGCTTTACTCTGTATCTAACCTGTGCTGTACCTGCTCTGGGACTGTTTGATGGGACAGTGTAGAGGGAGCTTTACTCTGTATCTAACCTGTGCTGTACCTGCCCTGGGAGCGTTTGATGGGACAGTGTAGAGGGAGCTTTACTCTGTATCTAACCCCGTGCAGTACCTGCCCTGGGAGCATTTGATGGGACAGTGTAGAGGGTGCTTTACTCTGTATCTAACCCGTGATTTACCTGCCCTGGGAGTATTTGATGGGTCAGTGTTGAGGGAGATTTACTCTGTATCTATCCCATGCTGTACCTGCCCTGGGAGTGTTTGAAGGGTCAGTGTAGAGGGAGCATTACTCTGTATCTAACCCATGCGGTACCTGTCCTGGTATTGTTAGATGGGTCAGTGTAGAGGGAGCTTTACTCTGTATCTAACCTGTGCTGTACCTGCCCTGGGAGTGTTTGATGGGACAGTGTCGAGGGAGCTTTACTCTGTATCAAACCCGTGCTGTACCTACCCTGGGAGTGTTTGATGGGACAGTGTAGAGGGAACTTTACTCTGTATCTAACCCGTGCTGTAACTGCCCTGGGAGTGATTGATGGGACATTATACAGGGAGATTTACTCTTTATCTATCCCTTGCTGCACCTGTCCTGAGAGTGTTTGATGGAACAGTGTAGAGGGACATTTACTCTTTATCTGACCTGTGCTGTACCTGCCCTTTGATTGTTTGATGAGGCAGTGTTGAAAAAACTTTATTCTCTATCTAACATGTGCTGTACCTGCCTGGGAGTGTTTGTTGGGACAGTGTAGAGGGAGATTTACTCTGTATTTAACCTGTGATTTACCTGCCCTGGGAGTGATTGATTGCACAGTGTTGAGGGAGATTTACTCTGTATCTATCCCATGCTGTACCTGCCCTGGGCGTGTTTAATGGGACAGTGTAGAGGGAGCATTACTCTGTATCTAACCCCATGCGGTACCTGTCCTGGGATTGTTAGATGGGACAGTTTAGAGGGAGCTTTACTCTGTATCTAACCTGTGCTGTACCTGCCCTGGGAGTGTTTGTTGGGACAATGTAGAGGGAGCTTTACTCTGTGTAATGAAATCTGTTTGTCTTGATCCTGTATTTCCTGTACTCATGTATATTACCCTCCCCCACACGGTGTATAGTTTCACTTCCTCTTTCCTGACTCATTCCTGTGAGCCAGTCGGTGTGTTGAGATGTAGCTCTGATCTTAGTGATTAAAAGCCAACTTGTTAAAGTCTATGGGCTAGATTTTCAGTATAGGCAGTTTTGGGGCGCTAACCTTAGCGCCCGCCCGAAGTTAGCGCCCGCCCCAAAGTAGCGCCCCGTTGCCGGAAATTCAGTGGCTTCGCCCTAAGAGGTTGGTGGAGCGCTAAAAGAGGCGTTCCACTACTATCTTTAGGTGCTAAGCCGGCGGTCCAGAGGGATAGCGCCCAGGCGGGGCGCAGCGCGCGTGCGGTCATTTTTGGACTGACAGCAGACCCAGTGGCGCCGACCAGCTCTTAAAGGGGGAAGGGACGAATTGGTCTGCTGCCACGCCCTGCACACTGCAGCCTTGCAAAGAGGCCTCAACACTGCTGCTCAGCCCCAGGGAGTCATGGCAACGCCAGAGAAGGCCCGTCAGCGTGCCCTGCGCTTCTCAGAGGGTGATCTGGACATAATGGTCACAGCTCTGGAGGTGAGGTGCAAGATCTTGTTCCCAGAGAGTGGGAGGAATCCAACCCACCACGACTACACCAAAGCCTGGAAGCAGATCGCCCAGAGGGTGACGTTCACCGGCGATGCCCCCAGGACCCACAAACAATGTCGTAAAAAATACAACGACCTGACCAGGATTGTCAGGGTGAGTACCCTTTCCAGTCTCCTCCTCATTCTTGCATGTACACCTGACATGATGGGCAAAGGGAGCTGAAAGTCCTATTGGCCAGCCCTCAGCCAGCAGCATTGGGACAGTCATGAGCATCAATTGGCCATTCGGCACTCTACACTCTGGCCAAGCTATTCCACCATGGGAGGCTGTGCACACTACATCAGGGCTTCACTCTGGCCAAGCTATTCCACCATGGGAGGCAGTGCACACTACATCAGGGCTTCACTCTGGCCAAGCTATTCCACCATGGGAGGCAGTGCACACTACATCAGGGCTTCACTCTGGCCAAGCTATTCCACCATGGGAGGCAGTGCACACTACATCAGGGCTTCACTCTGGCCAAGCTATTCCACCATGGGAGGCAGTGCACACTACATCAGGGCTTCACTCTGGCCAAGCTATTCCACCATGGGAGGCAGTGCACACTACATCAGGGCTACACTGCGCACTTACAGCCCGTCCTTTCTCTTGCAGGCTAAAGTAGCCTTTAATCGCCAGGCCCGTGCCAGGGGTGGCCGCGCCAAGCTGCAGAAGCTCACTCGGCTGGAGGAGCGCGTGTGTGTGCTCATGAGAGCCCGTGTGCTCGTCCCCACAGCGTGCGGAGTAGCCGACCCTCCACTGCCCGGCAATGGTAAGGACCTCGCCTTTTGGCCCTCTCGCGTCGCACTGGCCCATCCGAGCTACCTCCTTTGCCACTGTCCCACCAATGTGCTGAATGCCACCAGTCCTAACTCCCTCGCTGACGCCGTCTCCTCACTCTGAAGCTACTCTTGTGCATTCCTGCTTTCAGCTGGTGACGACCAGGACCCTGAAGCTGCCAGTGACAGCACCTCCGAGCAGGAGGAGGAGGAGGAGCAAGCCGGACCATCGGGGGAACAGTCACGTCCCGCAGGAGAGGAGGAAATGCTTGACACCTCCTCACTGGACGAGTGTCTGGAGGAACTGTCGCAGGGCAATGCAGCTTCTGGGACCAGTGGCGTCCAGCCACCCAGGAGCCGTGCGCGTGGCCCACGGCCTTCCCCCCAAAGGGGGCAAGGATCAGAGGGGAGTGCTGCTGATCGGCACACTCGCCGCCACCAACGTGGCAAGGGTCCCCTAGTTCGGCCCCCTCCTCCCCAGCGGGAGAGTCGCGACTCCAGTCCGGACACCTTCACCTCGGAGGAGGTGCGGAAGCTGGATAAGATGGCCGAGGATTCGGACCGGCGCCACACGGAGCTCATGAGCGTGGTGGGGCGCATGCCTGAGGCCATCGAGTCGTTGGCGACCAGTGTGCGCGAGTTCGGGGCAGCAACTGCCGCGAGTGGCCGCATGCTGACTGATGCCGTCAAGACCCCGGCGGGTGTGATGCGGGCGCACACCAGGACAACAGGGGCACTCACTGCTGCCACACGCGCTGTCTCAGGCAGGCATCGCCAGGGCAGCCGCCGCGCTGGACCATCCCAGCAAGCCGCCCCTCGGCTGATTGTTGCGGATCCTGCAGTGCGGGCCTGGCCGAGTGCCACCGCACCACAGCACCAGCCAGCGCATCCCAGACGCCAGCTGGCCCATATTGCGCCATCCGTCACCGCCATTCCCCCACTGGGGCGTCAAGGGCAAGCGGCTGCAGCTGATGGTGGCCAGGCTCAGGTGCGCCACTCAGCAGACGGCCCCTCGAGGCCCAAACGCCATGTAGGCCGCCCCCCTGCGGCATCTGGTGGAAGGGCATCTGAGCCTCAGGCGCCTTCCCCCAGCCTCGCAGCAGCCACTGGGCAGAGCTTGCGAAGGAGCAGCAGGCCGGGCAGGGGAGGCAAAAGGCTGGGCAAGGTCTCGCCCTCGCGGGCCACTCAGTAGAGGGTGTGGCCAGCTTTCCTTTTATATGGCGGTGGCCATCTTTATTTTGCCCATGGTTGTGTTGTTGGAGGGCTTATTTTTTGCGTTAGGCCGACGTTGAGGCCTGGTTTGAAGAAATGTGGAGTGACTCCTCCCCAGTTTGTGGGAGTGAGTCGTTTGTTGGGCTTTTTGTGGGGCCCGTTTATTGTTTTTGGGGATTCATGTGGGAAGGGCTTTTCATTTTTGTGTAATAAAAAATTATCTTTATTCATGCAGTCTCCATGGTTGTTCTTCTTAGTGTTTGTTGGCTTCGCCGGCTGAGGGCTTGCGGAGCGGCTGCATTCATCTTCCCTCATGGCCCCTGGCCATTCCCTGACAGGGGGCTTAGAAGTACCGTGTAATAAGGTGGCGTCGTGCGGCCCTTGGCCCTGGTCGCTCCCTCCTGGGAACGTACTCCTGCTCCTCCTCCTCATGCTCCTCCTGCTCCTCCTCCTGAGGTGCTGGTCCAACGTCAGGTGGCAGTGCCTGAGTCCTGCGGATAGCCAGGTTGTGTAGCATGCAGCAAACCACCACAAATTGGGAGACCCGGTCCGGCGAATACTGGAGAGCTCCTCCGGAGCAATCAAGGCAGCGGAACCGCTGCTTGAGGACCCCAATAGTTTGCTCGATGATGTTGCGGGTGGTTTGATGGCTCTCGTTGTAGGCCTCTTCAGCAGCGGTCCTGGGCGCGCGGAGCGGGGTCATGAGCCAGGTGCACAAAGGATAGCCTTTGTCCCCGAGTAGCCATCCTCTTGGGGGAGGCTGTGCCTGGAACATGTCATGCACAGTACTCTGCCGCAGGATAAAGGCATCGTGGCTGCTGCCTGGGAAGCTGGCATTGACTGCCATGATGCGCTGCTTGTGGTCACACACCAGCTGCACATTCAGAGAATGGTAGCCCTTCCTGTTGCGATACTGCTCGCCATGCTCCAGAGGGGCCCGCAAAGCCACATGCGTACAGTCAATGGCGCCCTGCACCAAGGGGAATTCCCCGAGTTTGGAAAATCCCAATGCGCGCTGATGCTGGCTCTCCAGGGCCATGGGGAAGGAGATGAATTGGCTTCTCCTTCTGAACAGTGCTTCGGTCACCTGGTGGATGCAGCGATGCGCGCCGTACTGGGAGATGTTTGCTATGTCCCCAGCAGCGTATTGGAAGGAGCCGGTGGCATAGAAGTTCAATGCCACCGTCACCTTCACTTCCACCGACAGAGACGTCCTGCACCTGAGCTTTGGCCGCAGATCTCGGCGAAGCAGGTGGCAGATCTCTGCAATCACCTCCTTTCGGAATCGGAGCCTTTTAACACATCGCGCGGCACTCATGTTTAGGTAGGAGCGCTGCTGGTGGTATAGCCTGACTGGGTAAGGCCTACGTGGCCGACGCCTGTAGCCCCCTCTGCCTCTAGCCAGGGCTGCCCCTCTCAATGCGTCTGCGAGCCCTACGGACATGGAGCTGCAGCTCTGCGTTGGCACCCCATGCAACCCCCATCAAATCCTGGCAAACACTCAAATTTCCAAAAGGCCACTTGCAGCGCTCTGGCCTGAGTCCAAAAATACCTGAGCTCTTGCTGCTTGAAACCAGTTAGCTATCCTCCTTGTTGTGTCTCCAGAAATGCGTTGCACAAGAGTGTTTTCTGAAAAAAGGCTGGCCTTTATACTGGAGAGCACGTCCCCTTTAATTTGCGCCCCCCGGGGCCTGCGCTGGTTGTGTTGCGTTCCTTTTTCCAAACGCTCCGGCCGCCAGCCGCACAATGGGGCGGTCCGACTGAAGTTTGGAATCGGGGCGGCCAAAGGGCGTTGCACGAGGATGTGACGTCATTTTCTGCGCGCGCATCCGGCCGGGCGCTAAACTTTGCGCCGGCGCTAACGGGCAACTTAATTTGGGGCGGGGCGCAAACAGCGCTGCGCACGGGCGCTACACGCATAGCGCCCGGAAATCACTTCTCTTAAGGCGCTAACTGCTGGCGCTAGCAACTGAAAATCTAGCCCTATAACTTCTAGTTTTGTGGTTATTGAAGGCACATCAATTTTAATCACTAAAGAATACTAGGATGGATCGACTCCTAAAACCAGAGCGTCTGGACTTGGATCCACATTCTGCTGAAGCATCAAATCAATTTGGACACTGGCTCAAATGCTTCGAACTCTTCGCGAGGGCCTTATCCGTTAGCGAGGTAGATAAACTGAGTCTACTGACTACTCGCGTTAGTCATCGGATTTATTCGTTCATCCAGGACGCCACCTCTTACACGGAGGCCATCATTATCCTGAAGGCCCAATACCAGAGGCCAGTAAACGAAGTGTACGCCAGACATCTGCTGGCGACACGCAGGCAGCGACTTGAGGAATCAATGGACGATTTCTTACAGGGCCTAAAGGACTTGGTCCGGGACTGTAACTCCAAGGCCGTGACGGCCAACGTGTACTCTGATGAATTGGTCCGCAATTCCTTCATCACGGGCCTCAAATCGAATTATATCCGGCAGAGACTGCTGGAGAAGGAGGTCCTGGACTTGAAAAAGGCAGTGGCCACTGCGCGATCGCTGGACATGGCCCAGAAAAACTCTGACTCTTATTCTTCCGGCCATGCGGCCCTCACCGCCTCGTGCGCGCCGAGCGGGCCGCCATCTTGCAATCAGCCATCTTCCCCATCCAGATCTCAGACCAGCTCTACACCGCCGGAGCCCCCACACACAAGTTCACCCAGGAGTCCTACTACAGCGGCAATGTCTCGAGGCCTGAATTGCTACTTCTGCGGCCAGGCCAAGCACCCCAGACAACGATGCCCAGCGAAGGACGCTACATGCTTCAAATGTAAGAAAAAGGGGCATTTTAGCAAAGTCTGCAGGGGGAGTCCGATTTCCAACTCCGTCACCGCCTCGTGCGTGCCGTGCGGGCCGCCATCTTGGGATCCGCCATCTTTTCCCGACTCAACGGCCACCCAGGGCCCAACAGTGGCTTCGATCACGGTGGATCAATCCAGGCCACACCCGTTGACAAAATCCATGATGGACATACAGGTAAACGGGAATTTAACGAAATGTTTAATTGACTGTGGGAGTACCGAGAGTTTTATCCACCCTAGCCTGGTACGGCAGCACTCATTAACGGTAACCCCTACACGGAGCAGAATTGCTATGGCTGCTAAGCCCCACACTTCGGACATTTTGGGCTACTGTGTGGTAACACTGACTGTAAAAGGCACGGACTACAAGGATTTTAAACTCCTCATGATGCCAGAACTCTGTGTTAATGTAATCTTGGGCCTGGACTTCCAGTGCCTCCACGAAAGTGTCATGCTAGCATATGGCGGGTCCCAGCCGCCACTCACAGTCTGTGGCCTATCAACCTTAAAAATCAGCCCGCCCTCTTTATTCGCTAATCTCGCTCCGAACTGTAGGCCCATAGCGACCAAAAGTAGACGGTACAGTCTGGAAGACAGACACTTTATCAAGGCGGAAGTGGACAGACTCCTGCGGGAAGGCATTATTGAATGCAGTACCAGTCCGTGGCGTGCCCAAGTAGTCATAGTTAAAAATAGCGAAAAGAAACGGATGGTAATTGACTACAGCCAGACTGTTAATATTTATACCCAGCTGGACGCCTACCCTTTACCCCGCATATCAGAAATGGTCAACCAGATTGCGCAATACCGAGTCTTCTCGACTATCGACCTCAAATCCGCATATCACCAGCTTCCCATTAGAACGGAGGACCTCCCATACACCGCCTTTGAGGCAAACGGACGCCTCTACCATTTTCTCAGAGTGCCCTTCGGGGTAACAAATGGGGTCTCGGTCTTCCAACGTGAGATGGACCGCATGGTTGACGAGAATAAGCTACAAGCTACCTACCCCTATCTGGACAATGTCACTATCTGCGGGCACAACCAGCAAGACCACGATCTAAATCTTGCGAGATTTTTAAAAACTGCCCTAAAGCTGAATCTAACCTACAACGAAGACAAATGTGTCTTCAGCACAACCCGTCTCTGTATCCTCAGCTGTGTGGTGGAAGATGGGGTAATTGGACCGGACCCTGACCGATTATGCCCCCTAAAGGAACTGCCCCTGCCACACAATCCCAAAGCTTTAAAAAGGTGCCTGGGACTTTTTTCGTACTATGCCCAATGGGTGCCCAATTACTCTGATAAGGCCCGACCCCTCATTAAATCGACGTCCTTCCCACTATCAGCTGAAGCTCGGGAGGTTTTCACCAGTATCAAACAGGACATTGAAAGGGCTGCACTGTGTGCAGTGGACGAAAGCATTCCCTTTCAAGTCGAAAGCGATGCGTCAGACTTTGCCTTAGCTGCGACCCTCAATCAGGCTGGGAGACCTGTGGCCTTCTTCTCCCGAACCCTTCAGGGACCTGAAATCAGGCACTCTTCAGTTGAGAAGGAGGCACAGGCTATAGTGGAGGCAGTGCGGCACTGGAGACACTACCTAGCCGGCAAACATTTCACCCTGCTCACCAACCAGCGGTTGGTGGCTTTCATGTTTAATAACAAACAAAGGGGGAAAATCAAGAATGACAAAATACTCAGGTGGAGGATCGAACTATCCACATTCGACTATGATATCATGCACAGGCCGGGAGCCCTTAATGAACCCCCAGACACCCTATCGCGGGGAATGTGTGCCAGCATTCATATGGACAAATTACAGGGTCTCCACAACGACCTCTGTCACCCAGGGGTCACCCAACTATACCATTTTATAAAGTCCCGCAATCTGCCCCACTCCATCGAGGAGGTCAGGGCAATGACCAGAGCCTGCCGCATCTGTGCGGAATGCAAGCCTCGTTTCTACAGGCCGGACCGTGCACACCTTATCAAAGCCACACGGCCATTCGAGCGCCTAAGTCTGGACTTCAAGGGACCCCTTCCCTCTGCCGACCGTAACGTATACTTCCTCAATATCATCGATGAATATCCCCGCTTCCCCTTCACCATTCCCTGCCCAGACATGACCAGTGCCACGGTCATCAAATGTCTCTGTAATCTATTCTGCATGTTTGGCATGCCGAACTACATACACAGCGATAGGGGGACGTCATTCATGAGCGACGAACTGCGACAGTTCTTGCTCTCAAAGGGGATAGCCACTAGCAGAACCACTAGCTACAACCCCCGGGGTAATGGGCAAGTGGAAAGGGAGAATGCTACTGTTTGGAAGGCTGCCACGTTAGCCTTAAAGTCAAAAGGCCTTCCGACCTCCCGCTGGCAGGAAGTCCTCCCAGACGTGCTCCACTCCATAAGGTCTCTGTTATGTACAGCCACTAACGCTACCCCTCACGAAAAGATGTTCGTTTTCCCCCGGAAATCCACCTCGGGCATATCTCTACTCGCGTGGCTGATGTCTCCGGGGACAGTACTATTGCGGAAGCACGTGAGAGGCCATAAAACAGACCCCCTTGTGGAAAAGGTACAGCTCCTCCATGCAAACCCTCAGTACGCCTATATCAAATACTCTGATGGGCGAGAGGACACTGTTTCCATAAAAGACCTCGCTCCCTCGGGGAGCGGAGAGAACGATGAGAGACTACCCGAGGAAGACCTACACCAAAAAGAGACAGGACGCCCAGAGGTATCAATACTCAACTTTAACCTGGAGGACACTGCAGATAACCTGGAAGACACTGCGGAGGCCCGGACAGCGGAGGAGCCAGAATCCACTCCCCAAGAGGCACCCCAACCGGCTTTGCGCCGATCACTGAGAACCGCAAAACCTCCTGACAGACTCACTTATACCAACTTTTAAGAAACATCACCCCGATGGATTAAATCTAAAGAAGGGGTGAATATAATGAAATCTGTTTGTCTTGATCCTGTATTTCCTGTACTCATGTATATTACCCTCCCCCACACGGTGTATAGTTTCACTTCCTCTTTCCTGACTCATTCCTGTGAGCCAGTCGGTGTGTTGAGATGTAGCTCTGATCTTAGTGATTAAAAGCCAACTTGTTAAAGTCTATAACTTCTAGTTTTGTGGTTATTGAAGACACATCACTCTGTATCTAACCCGTGCTGTACCTGCCCTGGGAGTGTTTGATGTGACAGTGTAGAGGGAGCATTACTCTGCATCTATCCCCATGCTGTACCTGCCCTGGGCGTGTTTGATGGGACAGCGTAGAGGGAGCTGTACTCTGTATCTAATCCCGTGCTTTACCTGCCCTAGGAGTGTTTGATGGGACAGTGTAGAGGGAGCTTTACTCTATATCTAAACCCATGCTTTACCAGCCCTCATTTTGTTTGATGGGACAGTGTTGAGGGAGATTTACTCTGTATCTAACCTGTGCTGTACCTGCTCTGGGAGTGTTTGATGGGACAGTGTAGAGGGAGCTTTACTCTCTATCTAACCCTGTGCTGTACCTGCCCTGGGAGTGTTTGATGGGACAGTGCAGGGGGAGCTTTACTCTATATCTAACCTCGTGCTTTACCTGCCCTGTGAGTGTTTGATGGGACAGTGTAGAGGAAGCTTCACTCTGTATCTAACCGGTGCTGTACCTGCTCTGGGACTATTTGATGTGACAGTGTAGAGGGAGCTTTACTCTGTATCTAACCCCGTGCTTTACCTGCCCTGGGAGTGTTTGATGGGACAGTGTAGAGGGAGCTTTACTCTGTATCTAACCCTGTGCTTTACCTGCCCTCATTTTGTTTGATGGGACAGTGTTGAGGGAGCTTTACTCTGTATCTAACCCATGCTGTAACTGCCCTGGGAGTGATTGATGGGACATTGTACAGGGAGATTTACTCTTTATCTATCCCTTGCTGCACCTGTCCTGAGAGTGTTTGATGGAGCAGTGTAGAGGGAGATTTACTCTTTATCTGACCTGTGCTGTACCTGCCCTTTGATTGTTTGATGAGGCAGTGTTGAAAAAGCTTTATTTTCTATCTAACATGTGCTGTACCTGCCCTGGGAGTGTTTGATGGGACAGTGTTGAGGGAGATTTACTCTGTATCTAACCCGTGCTGTACCTGCCCTGGGAGTGTTTGATGGGTCAGTGTAGAGGGAGCTTTACTCTGTATCTAACCTGTGCTGTACCTGCTCTGGGAGTGTTTGATGGGTCAGTGTAGAGGGAGCTTTACTCTGTATCTAATCCGTGCTGTACCTGCCCTGGGAGTGTTTGATGGGACAGTGTAGAGGGAGCTTTACTCTGTATCTAACCTGTGCTGTACCTGCTCTGGGAGTGTTTGATGGGTCAGTGTAGAGGGAGCTTTACTCTGTATCTAATCCGTGCTGTACCTGCCCTGGGAGTGTTTGTTGGGACAGTGTAGAGGGAGATTTACTCTGTATTTAACCCGTGATTTACCTGCCCTGGGAGTGATTGATTGCACAGTGTAGAGGGAGCTTTACTCTGTATCTATCCCATGCTGTACCTGCCCTGGGCGTGTTTGATGGGACAGTGTAGAGGGAGCTTTACTCTGTATCTAACCCGTGCTGTACCTGTCCTGGGATTGTTAGATGGGACAGTTTAGAGGGAGCTTTACTCTGTATCTAACCTGTGCTGTACCTGCCCTGGGAGTGTTTGATGGGACGGTGTAGAGGGAGATTTACTCTGTATCTAACCCGTGCTGTACCTGGCCTAGGAGTGTTTAATGTGACAGTGTAGAGGGAGCATTACTCTGCATCTATCCCCGTGCTGTACCTGCCCTGGGAGTGTTTGTTGGGACAGCGTTGAGGGAGATTTACTCTGTACCTAACCTGTGCTGTACATGCCCTTGTATTGTTTGATGGGCACTGTTGAAAAAGCTTTATTCTGTTTCTAACATGTGCTGTACCTGCCCTGGGAGTGTTTGATGGGACAGTGTAGAGAGAGCTTTACTTTATATCTAACACGTGCTGTACCTGCCCTGGGGTTGTTTAATGGGACAGTGTAGATGGAGCTTTACTCTGTATCTAACCCGTGCTGTACCTGCCCTTGGAGTGTTTGATGGGACAGTGTAGAGGGAGCTTTACTCTGTATCTCACCCTTGCTGTCCCTGCCCTGGGATTGTTTGTTGGGACAGTGTAGAGGGTGCTTTGCTCTGTATCTAACCCGCGCTGTACCTGCCCTGGGAGTGTTTGTTGGGACAGTGTAGAGGGAGCTTTACTCTGTAACTAACACGTGCTGTTCCTGCCCTGGGACTCTTTGATGGGACTGTTTAGAGTTAGTTTACTGTGTATCTAACCTGTGCTGTACCTGCCGTAGGAATGTTTGATGGGACAGTGTGGATGGAACTTTAGTCTGTATCTAAACCGTGCTGTACCCGCCCTCGGAGAGTTTGATACGACAGTGTAGAGGGAGCTTATCCTTGATTCTAACCCATGCTGTACCTGCCCTGGGCGTGTTTGATGGGTCAGTTTAGAGGCTGCTTTACTCTGTGTCTAACCAGTGCTGTACCTGCCCTCGGAGTGTTTGATGGGACAGTGTAGACGGAGTATTACTCTGAATCTAACCCCGTGCTGCACCTGCCCTGGGGTTGTGTGATGGGACAGTTTAGAGGGAACTTTACTCTGTATATAACCCGTGCTGTACCTGCCATGGGAGTGATTGATGGGACAGTGTAGAGGGAACTTTACTCCCTATCTAACAATGATTGATGGGACAGTTTAGAGGGAGCTTTACTCTGTATCTATCCTGTGCTGTACCTGCCCTGGGAGTGTTTGATGGGACAGTTTAGAGGGAGCTTTACTCTGTATCTAACCAGTTCTATACCTGACCAGGTGTGTTCGATGCCAGCACTGAATGCCTCACCTCAGTAGGTGTATGTTTCACCCTTTTGTGCTGATGTTTGTATGTTGTCGTCTCCTGATAGACACTTGTACACTCGTCAGCTGGAGTTTCTGGATATTGATCAAGATGTGACCCTGACTGATATTTATCTCCTTCCTATCCTGGGGCCAACTGTAGCCCTCCAACTGCAACCCAGGCTGACGAGAGACGAGAATCTTAATACTTGTCACTGTATGTCGGACAGAGGTCAAGCAAGACACTGGAAAATGAGACAGAGTGAGATGATAAACCCTCCCACCTCCGCTGCCCCTCCCTCAGGCTGGTCAAACATATTCTCTTGTTCAATTCAAAGACATTTGTTTATAGAAAGGTACAAGTATTTAGTGTCATTTGTGGCTCTCTGTGTAGCACTCTCGCCCACCTCCGCCCCTGCCGCAGCTCGTCCGCTGCTGAAATTCTGAGTTCGGTTTAAACAGAGTGCTGCGAGTTGGGTGAGTCATGGGGGGAAAAATTCAGTTGGTAGTGCCACCCGTTCGCGCCTTAAGAGGGCGCTAAGTGGGGCGCAAACCAACTAGCGCCCGGGCGCAGCGATATCTGCACCTCTCGCGAAATTGACCAGACATTTTGCGGCGGCGCAAAACAATACCACCCGATCTCCTGCGCACGCAGATCTTGACGTCATTCCGAGAGTGCAACGCCCTTGGGGCGCCCCGAACTGGAAATTCAGTGGCACCCCCCTCCTTTCCGCCTGGCGCTACCAACGACAGGTTGACTGGAATGCTTCCCAGACACTGTGGGGCTGGGGGGGGCCGCTATTTAAACGGGGCCTCTTCCTGGCTTTTGTGTGGTAGCCATTTTTGCACCACTCGTTCTGAGAGAGAGAGAGAGATTTGCAGAGAGACAAAGAGAGAAGGAGAGACTTCTGCATCGAGTCAACGCTCTCTGAGGTAGTTTTGGCTTCTGACCATAACTTTGCAGGTACTTTGCTTTTTGACCTTCATAACTTTGATTGGCCAGATACTATGGGGGCTGCAATGGATGGGAACGTCGTCCTTCTCCATCACATTCGGAGGGCACAGAGACGCAGAGAGAGAGTGGCAATCATGGCCAGACGGAGGAGGGCCAACAGGCCTCTGTACAGGAGTCCGTACCCTCCCAGGGTTTTTCGCCAACAGTTCTCCTACATTAATATGTCTGAGGAGCAGTGTTTGCGAAGGCTGCGCTTCAGCCAGGAGGTGGTCACTGAGCTCTGCCACCTGCTTCAGCCAGATCTGCAGCCTCAACTGAGGAGCAGGACGTCTCTGTCAGTGGCAGTGAAGTTAACAGTGGCTCTCAACTGTTATGCCACCGGCTCATTTCAATCAGCTACTGAGGACATCGCCAATATCTCCCAGTTTGCGGTGCATTGCTGCATCTGTCAGGTCACAAATGCCCTCTTTAAAAGGAGATGAGAGTACATCTCTTTCCCCATGACCCCGGACAAGCAGCAAGAATGCGCAATGGGCTTTGCTAGGATAGTGGGCTTCCCCATGGTGCAGGGCGCCAATGACTGCACGCATGTGGCTTTGCGGGCGCTGCAAGAGAATGCCGAGGAGTTACGTAACTGAAAGGGCTTCCATTCCTTAAACGTCCAGTTGGTCTGTGACCACAGACAGCTGATACTCGCTGTCAATGCCCACTTTCCAGGCAGCAGCCACGATGCCTTCATCCTGCGCCAGACTTCTGTGGCAGACCTTTTCCAGGCAACGCATCACCCAGGAGGTTGGCTTCTCGGGGACAAGGGATATCCTCTGTGCACCTGGCTGATGACACCGTTCCGTTCGCCCAGCACCCCTGCTGAGCTACGATACAACGAGAGCCATCAAGCTACCAGGAACAGCCAATGCCAGCAGACATTGGAGCATCAACGGAGGAGGAGGAGGAGGAGGAAGATGAGGAGGATGATCATCAGCAGCACCAAGGCGGGAGGGTGGCACAAAGTGGAAGGGCCATCCGTCAAAGGCTCATAGCAAGTCGCTTCTAGGCCCCCTCTGAGGGAATGGCTTCTGCCCTTCAAACAACCTGAATGAAACCATCCCGCAACCCCTAAGCCGGTCAAGGCAACAATGAGTGCAAAGACCAAACATGCACATTTTAAATACAGACTCTTCTTTATTTCACAAACTGTGTCTCATTTCCGCATGACAAAGTAATAGAATGAAACACAAAAAAAACCAGTCATTCACATAACTGGCTCTCACAACCTGGAGACAATGTCCAAAACAGTAACAAAAATTTGACCACGAACCTCGGCCTTCAATAAAACAATGAAAGACATTTTGCCACACCTCCTACTTTTTGCCTTTCGAGGGTGATCTGCTTCCCTTGCAAAATTGCCCCTTTCCCACCCTGCAGCTCCTCCGTAATGGGACCCCAGTGGCTGGAGCAAGGCTGGGGGAAGGCTGCTGAGTGTCAGAAACTGAGACTGCAGATGCCCTTGAGGGAAGGCCTGGACCAGATCTGGGCCTGGAGGGCCCGGCTGCTGACTGCTCCAACTCTGCATGGGCGGTAGCAGTCTGACCTACAGGTGGTGGCACCTGCAGTGGAGAAGTGCCAGTGGTGGCAGCAGGAATGCTGTCATCTTGAGAGAGGACAGCAACTCCCTGCTCGACCGACACACTGGCACTCCCACGGGGCAGCACTTCAGCATCTGGAGCAATCTGATGGAGCACAGATTGCTGGCCTGCTGCTGTGCGGTGAGAGCCCCGGGGAAATCTGCCCGATCCAGCAAGGGTGGCAGCAGTCAGTGCTCACATGGCCTCAATCTGTGTCTGCATGAGACCAGCCACTGACTGCATTGCAGCACTTAGCATTTGTGTGGCAGCCGCCTGTGCTACAGCGAAGTGCTCCACATTCCTTGCCAGTGATTCAATGGATTCGGGCATCCTTGCCACTGCAGCCATGAGCTCAGTGTGCCTTTGCTCCGCCTGGGCGCTCATTTCAGCGAGGACCCGCTCCTCGTCTGCATCCAGTGCAGCAGGACTCGAGGCCATACTCTCCCTCTGGGGAGAAGGCCCCCGAGCTTCCCTACCCCCCTCGCATTGCTGCAGCCCGCTGGGTCCTGGAGCTTCACCCTCATCAGACCATTCCCCCCTGCCCTCCTCCAGGGAAGTCGTGTCCCCAGTATAGGCATGGGCTGGCTCGGTAGAGGGTGGCGCTGATGGTCCGGCTTCCTCTTCCTCCAGCCTTCAGCTTCACTCTCACTGGCAGCTTGAGGGCACGTCTCCTCACCTGGTGAATCAACATCTGAAAGCAGGGAGGTACAAGAGTGGCTTTAGCGTGAGGACAGGGTGGCAGCAAGGGAGGCATGAGTGCAGCGATTTAGTGATTTGGATTGAAAGTGTCAAAGGCTGCTGTTGTGAGGAACAAGTGGAAGGAGAGAGGACAAAAAGGTGATGACCTTACCGTTGCTGTCCATAACGGGGTCGGCGTCTCCAGGGGCAACGGGACTGTAGGGTTCTCAAAATTCCCACATTCCCCAAAAGTTATCAATAAAAGGGACCCCGAATGGACAAGTTCTTAAAAAGGGTACCCAAAAGAAAATGTCTTCTGAAACCTCGTGACAGAATCCTGCAGGATTTTAAAAAGCAAGGCCCTGCAAAAGCAGGCCCCTTCAAAGCTTTGAAGAGAAACCTGGCATGCATGGACCTGTGAAAGACTTTGTCATTTCTAAAGCCAGACAGCTAGATAAACACAGAATATGCATTCTTCATCTTGAAACAGATCGACTCAGGATGGACCTAATCTTGAGGCCATTAACTTTCTGCATAAATAATCGGTAACAGCTCAAAGTAGCTACCAAGCCAGGAAAAGACGATTAAACATCATAAATGACAAACAGTCAGTATATTGAAGCCATTAAGCAAGGAGACAACCGCCCCAAAAGCCGTTAAGGTGAATGACTGTAAACACTTTAGACGAGCCCGCTAAAATTAAACAAAGAACTCAACCTGATTTGGCGCGCAGATAAGGGGTGAAGAACCGGTATAATTATAGACCCACCGGTAGCCAAGCTCTCCTCTTCTCGTCTCATCCCGCGCTGACACCGAAGAAACGCCCACCATAACACCGGGGACGAAACGCGCGGGAGGAGAGGGCCAGCCATCGGGACACAATAAGGAATAAAGCCAAACAACAAGATTGAGGGCCAGCCATAGGGGCACGACGAGGAATAAAGCCAAACAGCAAGATCACGGTTGCAGCACAGCGGGGCAGGCTCAACCGAGGACAACTAGGCCGTAAAAGACCAAGCCTACACCGAAGACCACCAACCGAGCCCCAGCCGCAAGAAAACTCGACGACCAAACCACCACAAGAAGAACAAAACCCGAGGTTTCCACTCTACAACCTAAGGTATCCAACAAAAGACTTTATTGTCCCTATTTCTACCAAAAGAAAAGGGGACTTACCGGACAAATCCATAATCGCGCCCTTACCGCATCAGCGGACTCAACCCAACCGAGGGACCTTCACAGTTCCCAAGACTGAGACCACGTGGGGACGGCAGGCCCCAAAGGACACCGAGTGCGAACCCCAAAACCGCAACCGACTTAATCGACAGGTTTCGAACTGTTAAGGAAACCCCATTGGTGAGCATAAATCCCTGGCCCTTCTTAGCTCAATCTAATTAGGTATTGGGGGTGGGACAAGGGTAGGGGGATTATTAATGTGATTGTTCCCTCGTTGTGCCGTGTGTTCCCCCTTTCCAACTAAGTGTACTTTTATATGTCTGTAATTATTCTAGTAATTTCCAGTGTTGTAATATTGTTGTGCCTTTAATAAAATTACAGTTTCCTTGTACCAAACCAGTTGTCTACTCTAATTCTGTATCGCTGCCTGTACCTAAGTCCGGTGTCTAGAACCCAGGGGTGTGGGAGCGATTCGAACCGCTCAGTCAGGGGCAGAGCTGACTGGGCACACGCCACCCCCTACAGGACCAATCACCCGGCTTGCCACAATCCTGTGGATGCGCTGCTCAAGATCACTGAGGGCTTGAAGGTGAGGCCGCCCTCCACCGGTCCGTTGCTGCTGTCTCCTATTACGAGACAGCTTGGCCTGCAAGAAAAAGGACAGCGTCTGAGTAAATATGCAGCCATGATCTTGCCTGAAATGCCTCCCATGGTTGAATAGCCCTTACTGTATGCAGCCATGATCTTGCCTGAAATGCCTCTCATGGTTGAATAGCCCTTACGCACATTCCACACTTTGCATACAGTGTGTGTTTCATGAAAGGGCCATAGGTGTTGGATGAGTGTTGGGCATTGGGGCTTTCAAGACCCTCTGGCCATAAAGTGAGGTGGAGATGGAGGGATGGAGAGGTTTTGAAAAAAAGGCACTCACCCTGATGACCCGAGTGAAGTCGTTGAACTTTTTCCTACATTGCACATGGGTCCTAGGCACCATGCTGCTTGAGGACACTCTCTGAGCCACCTCCCTCCACACTCTTCTGTACTCGCGTGGCAAAGGCCTCCTGCCACTCTCTGGGTACAGAATGGATCTTCTGTGCTCCACCCCGCGAACCAGAGTCTCCAAAGCCCGCTCGCAGAAGCGCTGTGCTCGCAGTCAGGCGTTGGTCTGCCTCCGCACCCAGGCTGCGACTTTCCGTCTTCTGACGCTGCAGAGATACCTGTACGTCGAGAATCCTCCGAGATGGTGTGCGCTGGCGACGTATTTTTTCCGCCAGCTGCACGGCCTCAATTACGACATGCAGCTCCTGTTTTTGGAACTGAGCGGCAGGCATGCCAGCCTGCGGGAGCTGCCTGTCTTCTACCAGGAACTACTATGGGTTTGGAGCTGCGTCGCCTCCAGGCGGAGCTCTCCCCCGTCAGGAATGGCGGCTGTCCTCCGGGAGCCGCTGTTCAGGAATCCGCACCTCCACGTCCGCGGGTTCGGGTGGCTGGCGGAGCGCAGGGCTGTGCCTGCCAGGTTGACTAGAGTCGGGGACCTACTCGATGGCGGAGGAGCGGGCTGGATGGCGCCAGAGGAGTTGGCGCGGCGCATGTCCTGGAACAGCGTCCGGCTCGCGGCCAATGCCATCGGGGCGGTGAAAACAATGCTGCCCCCCGGCGCCACGAGGTGTATCGAGGCGGCTCAGGCGCGTGGGGCGATTCCGTCCGAGCTTACCCCCGTTCGGACGGAGTTCCTTATCGGCGCCCTGCCCCGAAACTCCCCTCGGGGATCGGCGCCTCACAACCTGAGCCGTCTCGAGGAAATGCCCTCCGTGCCTTTTCATTCCGCACGGAGGGGTTTCCTGTACGGGCTGCTCCTGCACACCTTCCACTTTGCCATCTTCGCCTGCCGTCCGGACACGCCGTGGCGTGCCGTTTTACCTTCCGACGGAGGCGGAGGTCCCCAATGGGGGGCTCTCTATGCGGGAGTCCTCCCTTGTTCTATTGGGGACTTGGCCTGGAGGGTGTTGCACAGAGCAGTCCCGTGCAATAGACTCTTAAGTTTGTTTACGGACTCCCAGGCCGCCTGTTTGTTTTGCGGTCTGGAGGAGTCCGTGTTTCATGCATATAGTGAGTGTGAGAGGTTGCAGCCCCTCTTTCATTATTTGAAGGGGCTGCTCCTCAAGTTTTGGTTGCACTTCAGTCCCACGCTCTTGATCTACGGTCACCCGGTGCGGAGGGGAGCGGGCAGGTTGGAGGACCTCCTCGTGGGTCTGCTCCTGGGCCTGGCCAAGAAGGCCATTAATTGGTCCAGGCAGCGGGCGGTCGAGGGGGTCGTCCGACCGGATTGCCTCCCTCTCTTCCGTGGCCATGTTCGCGCCCGGGTGGCCCTAGAGATGGAGCACGCGGTGTCCACCGGCGCGCTCGAGCAATTTCGTGACCGGTGGGCGCCGCGGGGACTGGAGTGCATAATTAGTTCAATCAACCAAATTTTAATTTGATTTGTTAAGGTTTATTTAAAGGGTTATTAGAGTTTTGTTTACAGTTTATTTGTTTAACTTATTTGTCTCGCAAAAAGAGGAACCAACAAGTGAAGGTGCCATCTAGAGGTTACTGAAGGAACTGACTGGCACCCTCACACTCATTACAGACCTTGCTCTCTGTGGAGCTGTTCGTGCTGCAGCAGCAGAGTGGAAAGTGGTGGTCGCCTTGACCAGGGAGTGGAGGGGAAGGAGAGACCCCAGGCCACCACTACCATCAACCGGCAGCAACATCATCTACCGAGGTGCCTGGAGAGAGAGGAGGAGAGGGAAAAAGGAGGCCAGCATTTACAACAGGAGAGGCCTTTCCATCACTGCCTCCCCAAATTGGCCTCCATTCCAGGAGAGGGAGAGAGGGGAGAGGAGCAGCACTCTACATCAACTGCTTGGAAGGAGGGTAGGAGCAACTTCTTTTCTATTTGAACTTCTGCAGGGGGGTGTCATTCGGTGCATTCCCCAAAGACTTTGTATTGTGGGTGGGGGGAGGAAAGAAGACCGGGCCGGAAGACCAAGGTGCCTGGCTTGGGTTAGCTGGAGCTGCCCAGGTGAAGCCTTTTCAGTACATCGCGAAGACCTGGTGTGGGGCTGAGTCTGGGCTTTTCTCCAGCTTCCCAGGCGAAGACATCTTCTCCCCCTGCCTGAAGACCACCCGCAGAGACTTTATTTATTTTTTCCATCGGGGAGTGCACCCCCTGCCGACACCCACCTACCATCCTGAGTGGCGCCCCTGCCTTTGCGGCCTCCCTCCTTCCCACCCCCCCTCTCTTTGTCTCTCTCTCTCTCTCTCAGGAGGCACCTTTTTTTTCAAAACTCTTTACTAATTGCCACTTGAGCAGAGGGGAGAAGGCCCCTCTCCCAATTACTTCCAACAAGGTGAGAGGCGGGCCTTTAGTTTAACAGCTCCCTCTGCTCAAGGGAAGACTTTAATTTTCCGGAGGCCTTTTAACACCTTCAGGCCTGTGACTTGGGGTGAGTGTAGCTTTTTCTTTTTAAAAAAAAAAGAACCACCCCATAATGGCGGCTACATCTTCGCCGGTGGCGGGGTCAGCCAGGACCTATGCAAGAGTGGCAGCCACAGCCACAGCCGCTCCCGCTTCTTCTGCTGCCCCGTCACCTTTTAAACTCATTACCAAAAAGCTTGGGGTGAAGAGCGACACCCACCCCAACATGACAATTGAGGCGTGTGTAAAGGCCATGGCTGGGGTTGTCGGCCCTTCAGCCATCCTCGCCACCTCAAAAATGTACAGGAAGGCTGTGTTCTTCCTGGGGTCGGAGCGGGCGGTGTCCCTGGCCATCGCCAAGGGGCTCACCGTGGGCGGGACCTTCCTGCCGGTGGATCCTCTCGAGGCCACCGCGCGGAGGATCATGATCTCCAACGTCCCGCCCTACATTCCTGGTGAGCTCCTCCTCCCCCACTTGCTCCAACTTGGGGAGGTGAGGTCGGGGATTGCACCTATCCCGCTCGGCTGCCGGGAAGCCAGCCTTCGACACGTCTTCTCCTTCTTCGTGACAGGTCTACATTCAGCTAGCGCGGGAGGAGGACACCGACGGGGCATTTGTCGTCCTCCATGAGGGGACCGCTTACCGCGCCTTTTGGACGTCGGACGGTGTGCGGTGCCACGCCTGCAAGGAGGTGGGGCACATTAGAAAGAACTGCCCCGCCTCCAAGGCCGCCAGATCGTCTGGCGTGGCCGAGGCTGGAGCCGCCACCGCTCCTCTCCCCGGGTCTGGCCGCGCCCCCCAAACAACTGATGCGCGGTCGTCGTCGGAGGCCGATGCCATCAAGGCCTCCGGCGGGGGGGAGGGAGTGTGTCCGGGCGGAAAGAAGGTGCGGGGGAAAGTCAAACACCTCCGGGTGGGTCCCCCCGCGGAGGGCGAGCCCCTGGGTCTGGAGCCCCTGACACCCGCGCTCATCGCGGAGTTGGTCGGGGCAGACGAGGGTGGGAGGGATCTCGTGCCCGAGCCTGTGGTCGCGACCGCCGAGGCGGAAACGTTATTAGCTGCGGCTGGGCTTGGGCCCAAGGGACCCGACGAACCTGCCCCGTCGGAGGGAGCTGAGGAGGAGGCCCCTGCAGGCATGGAGGTCTCCCTCGCTCCCTCCGCGCTAAAAAGAAGGCGCGACCGCCTGGAAGAGGAGGAGGACCGGGAGGAGGAAGGTCCCTCCGAACAGGGTGAGTCGTTGCCCGCCGCGGGTACTGCGCCCCCCCTCCGCTGTCACCATCTCCAGTGTTCGGCAGGGGTCGCCTGTCCCTCGGGAGGCTAGGCAGATGTGTCTGTCCAGCGCGCGCCTCCCGGGGATGGGGACGAGACCCTGCCCATGGGGGGGGTCGCAGAACAACCCGCGGCAGAAATAGATTATCTTTCGGTGCCGTTACCCCTCGACGGGTCGGGCGGCCTGGGGTCTGGGTCGGGCGAGTTCGATGAAAGTGAGCTCGCCCAAAGCGACCCGGACATTTCCCAGGGGCTGCTCGACCTGGTCGAGGTTTTAGCCGAGGTCACCCCATCTGCTGGGTCGGAGGCCGGTGGCGCGGAAGAGGAAGGCCCTCTGACTGTGTCTCCGGCGCCGGACGACTTGGAGGAGTTCGGTTTTGTATTTTCTCCGGATTCTCCGGTCGTTCCGGCATCTGAGGCGGAGGGGGGCTCCGAACCGCCGCCGTCTTCTGGCCCGGCGCCCCCAGAGGAGCCCAGGGAGGATTCCTCTGCCACCGATCCTGGGGGTGGGATCCGGGCGGAGGCGGGGCCAGCTGTTGCGGCCGAGCCGTTCGCTGCGCACTGCGCGACGGATGGGTCGGCCGCCGGTGATGACCCCCCGGAGGAGGACGGGGACTCGGTGATGGGCGCAGAGGATGAGTTGGATTCCATCGCCGACGAGGCGATGGATGACCTCGTGCCCCTCGCCGGGTCTCCCCTCATTCCCGTCGGGGAACTCCGGGATTTTGTGGCCGTGCGCCACGGTCGTCAGAACAAGACCCAGCTGGCCCTCGCCAGGTGGTCGGAGCTGGCGCTGCTCATCGGGTCGGTCCGTGCCGCCGTCAAGGCCATGGGCGCGGACGCGGAAGTGAGCCCGCTCGAGCTGCGTCAGCTCAGGTTGTTCCTCACTGGGCTGCTGAGGGAGTGGCGGTCGACTAGCGGCTGCGCTCCCTCCCCCCGTTAGTTGTAGGTAGAGGTTGCACTATGCTTCTGAGATGAAGATAACCATAGCCAGCCTCAACATCAACGGCAGCAGGGAGGCTTGCCGCAGATTTAATAACCTTTCGGTCCTTCGGGACGGGAAGTATGCGGTGTGCTTCCTGCAAGAAACCCACACCGTTCCGGGAGACGAGGCCACGTGGCTCCTGGAGTGGCAAGGAGGGGTCAGCATGAGTCACCTCTCCAGCATTTCCAGCGGGATGGCTATCTTGCTGGCCCCGCATTTTCAGCCGGAGATCTTGGGGTTCAAGGAGCACGTGCCGGGCCGCTTGCTCCAGGTCACTGTTCGCCTGGGGGGCATGCCGCTCCATCTAGTGAACGTGTACGTCCCTCAGGGCGGTGCGCAGCAAGTGCGCTTCCTTGAGGAAGTGTCCGCTCTTCTGGGCTCCATCGACGCGGGCGAGTGCGTCATCCTCGGGGGGGATTTTAACTGCACCCCCGAGGTGAGGTACAGTAACGGTCCCCCGCAATGCCTGGCGGTGATGGAGAAGTTGAGGGACCTGGTCGGGTCCTTCGACTTGGTGGACGTCTGGCGAAATCTCCATCCCGACTCCAGCGCCTTCACTTGCGTGAGGTCTGGAGGAGGAGGGTCCAGAATCGATCACCTCTACATTTCCCGGGCGTACGTTCCGGCAGCTTCCATGCGGCCGGTGCCGTGCATGGACCACCACCTGGTGTGGGCGGAGCTCGTTCCACTGCGCACGGAGGGGGGGGGTCTGCGTACTGGCATTTTAACAACCTGCTGCTGGAGGACGCACGGTTCCGGGATTCATTTAGTCGGTTCTGGGCCGACTGGAGAAGGAAGCAGGGGGGCTTCCCCTCCTTGAGGCTATGGTGGGACGTGGGCAAGGCTCACGTCCATCTCTTCTGTCAGGAGTACGCGAAGTGGTCGACCAAGAGGCGGGAGGCCCGGGTCGGGCGGTTGGAGAAGGAGGTGCTCGTCCTGGAGTCCCGTCTCGGTCGAGTCGTCGAGGACCCGGCCCTGCGGAAGGTGTACGAAGAGAAGAAGGGCGCGCTGAAGGACCTGCAGCTCATCGGGTCCTGATGCGCGTACGTGAGGTCGCGGATCCAGTTCCTGCGGGACCTGGACCGCGGCTCCCCCTTCTTCTACTCGCTGGAAAAAAGACGGGGGGTCCGTAAGCAGCTCTTGGGGCTGCTGGCCGACGACGGATCTCCGGTCTCGGATCCGGAGGGAATCAGCGCGGAGACCCACGCCTATTACAGGGCTCTGTTCTCTCCGGATCCGTCCAGCGAGGATGCGCGCAGAGTTTTGTGGGAGGACCTGCCGAGGGTCGGCCTGGAGGGCGCCGAAAAATTGGATGCTCCTCTAAGTCTGGAGGAGCTGACCGGCGCCCTCCGCCAGCTCTCCAGGGGAAAGTCCCCGGGGCTGGACGGGCTGACCATGGAGTTCCACAGGGCGCTCTGGGACGTCTTGGGGGGCGACTACGCGCGGGTCCTGGGGGAAAGTTTGGCGACCGGGGAGATGCCCCTCTCTTGGCGCAGGGCGGTTATTGTCCTGCTGCCTAAGAAGGGCGATCTCCGCCTCCTTAAGAACTGGCGCCCGGTCTCCCTCCTCAGCACGGACTACAAAATTTTTGCCAGGGCCATGTCTGCTCGCCTTGGCGCCGTGCTGGCCCACATGATCCACCCCGACCAGTCCTACACGGTCCCGGGCCGGACTATCCACGATAACATCCATCTGGTCCGGGACCTTGTCCACCATTCCCAGAGGGCTGGTCTGTCGTTCGCCTTCCTTTCCCTGGATCAGGAGAAGGCGTTCGACAGGGTGGATCACGAGTATCTTTTCGGGACTCTGCACGCATTCGGGTTCGGGACGCATTTTGTCGCCCGGATCCGACTTCTGTACGCTGCCGCGGAGTGTCTGATTAAAGTTAACGGGTCCTTGACGGCGCCCCTTCGCTTCGGGAGGGGGGTGCGTCAGGGATGCCCCATGTCCGGTCAGTTATACGCCATTTGCGTAGAGCCTTTCCTACGCCTCTTGCGGAAGAGGTTGGCGGGACTGTCTCTGCAAGGGCCGGGCGTGGAGGTTGTCCTCTCAGCTTACGCCGATGACGTACTCCTCACGGTCACGGATCCCACTGACTTGCGGAGGATGTGGGAATGCCAGCAGATTTACTCGGACGCATCCTCCGCCAAGATCAACTGGGAGAAATGTTCCGGACTCCTGGTGGGTCAGTGGCGGGTGGACTCCCTGCCGGAGGAGTTCAGGCCCTTCGCCTGGAGCACCACGCACCTCCTCTACTTGGGAGTCTACCTCAGCCCTGCCGAGGACGCCTGGCCGGCGAACTGGCACGAGTTGGAGGCCAAAGTCACCGCTCGCTTAGGGCGCTGGACAGGACTGCTCCGAGTGTTGTCCTACAGGGGTCGAGCTTTGGTCATAAACCAACTGGTGGCCGCCATGTTGTGGTACCGGTTGGTCACTCTGATCCCTCCCCCTGCGTTTGTCGCCAAGATACAGAAGAAGCTCGTCGACTTCTTCTGGGACAAAAGGATGCACTGGGTCTCTGCCGCGGTTCTGAGTCTCCCGCTTAGGGAGGGTGGTCAGGCGCTGGTGTGCCTTCGCACCCAGGCTGCGACTTTCCGTCTTCAGACGCTGCAGAGATACCTGTACGTCGAGAATCCGCCGAGATGGTGTGCGCTGGCGACGTATTTTTTTCGCCAGCTGCATGGCCTCAATTATGACATGCAGCTCCTGTTTGTGAAAGTGGGCGGCACGCGTGCCAGCCTGCGGGAGTTGCCTGTCTTCTACCAGGAACTGCTATGGGTTTGGAACTACGTCGCTTCCAGGCGGAGCTCTCCCCCGTCAGGAATGGCGGCTGTCCTTCGGGAGCCGCTGTTCAGGAATCCGCACCTCCACGGTTTTGGGTGGCTGGCGGAATGCAGGGCTGTGCCTGGCAAGGTGACTAGAGTCGGGGACCTGCTCGATGGCGGAGGAGCGGGCTGGATGGCACCGGAGGAGTTGGCACGGCGCATGTCTTGGGCCAACATCCGGCTCGCGGTCAATGCCATCGAGTCGGTAAAAATGAAACTGCACCCCGGCGCCACTAGGTGCATCAAGGCGGCTCAGGCGCGTGGGGTGATCCCGTCCGAGCTTTCCCCCGTTCGGACGGAATTCCTTATCGGCGCCCAGCCCCAAACCCCCCCCCTCGGGAACCGGCGCCTCACAACTTGAGCCGTCTCGAGGAGATACCCTCCGTGCCCTTTCATTCCGCACGGAGGGGTTTCCTGTACGGGCTGCTCCTGCACATTTTCCACTTTGTCATCTTCGCCTGCCGTCCGGACACGCCGTGGCGTGCCGTCTTGCCTTCCGGCAGAGGCGGAGGTCCCCAATGGAGGGCTCTCTATGCGGGAGTCCTCCCTTGTTCTATTGGGGACTTGGCCTGGAGGGTGTTGCACAGGGCAGTCCCGTGCAATATATTTTTAAGTAGGTTCACGGACTCCCAGACCGCCTGTTTGTTCTGCGGTCTGGAGGAGTCCGTTTTTCACGTATATGTGGAATGTGAGAGGTTGCAGTCCCTCTTCCACTATTTGAAGGGGCTGCTCCTCCATTTTTGGTTGCACTTCAGTCCCACGCTCTTGATCTACGGTCACCCGGTGCGGAGGGGAGCGGGCAGGTTGGAGGACCTACTCGTGGGTCTGCTCCTGGGCCTGGCAAAAAAAGCCATCAATTGGTCCAGGCAGCGGGCGGTCGAGGGGGTCGTCCAGCCAGATTGCCTCCCTCTCTTCCGCGGCCATGTTCGCGCCCGGGTGGCCCTGGAGATGGAGCACGCGGTGTCCACCGGCACGCTCGAGCACTTCCGTGACCGGTGGGTGCCGCGGGGACTGGAGTGCATAATTGGATTGGACCACCAAATTTTAATTTTATTTGCTAAGGTTTATTTAAAGATTTTTTAGAGGTTTAGTTACAGTTTATTTGTTTAATTTATTTGGCCCTACCAAAAGAGAAGAGACTAGAAACAATTAACAAAGGGAAACCAACAAGTGAAGGTGCCATCTAGAGGTTACTGAAGGAACTGACCGGCACCCTCACAGTGGGACCTTATCGAAAGCCTTCTGAAAGTCTAAATACAGCACATCCACTGGTTCTCCCATATCTATTTTACTAGTTACATCCTCAAAAAATTCCAGTAGATTAGTCAAGCATGATTTACCTTTTGTAAATCCATGTGAGGAGTCACTGAGTGCAGAGGCTGAACAATGAAAGCAGGGCGGATATGTGGGTGAGAAATCTGGGGTGGTGGGCAATAGACAACAAGAATTTAAAGGAGACAAGAGTGGAACAAATGTCACAACGGGATGCTCTGAGGTCACAACGGACCGCTCTGATGTCACAACGGACCGCTCTGATGTCACAAAAGCGGCTCTGATGTCACAACGGGCCGCTCTGATGTCACATCAACTTCCTGATGGCATCATTAAGCAGCTTCAATCCCTGACACATGAAGATCCCAATTTGGGGCAAATCTGCTGGAAATGTCTGTCCTACACTCCCAATTCCTCATCACAGGCCTGGATCATCCTCCACCTCCTCGTCTTTGCTTCAAACTGGTCAATTTTCCAACATGACTTGTAAATATGTAAATTCATGAATTGTAATTAAATAGGTTTCTTGTTGTTGTAACTCTCAGTCTATCTTCAAATGGTGCAGGTTCTGCGGCTGTGTGACTGGAAGAGAGTAAACACACACCCTCACACACACACACTCACTCACACCCTCACACACACACACTCACCCTTAATCTCACACCCTCACACACACACTCTCACACACACACACCCTCACCCACACACACTCACCCTTCCCCACACACACACTCTCACACATCCTCACAGACACTCGCTCACACCCTCACACACACACACTCACACTTTGAAATAAAGAGTAGATTGCCTTTCAAAAGCTAGGCTTTATTAACCTTAAAAAACCAGCAAGTACATGTTGAGCACCCAGTCTCAACCAAACTGTAGAAAACTGAATTTAAGATGGCCACCACAGGTCACATCGAATCAACTAACCAATAAGTTTACAGCATATATCTCAAGGCAGGAAAACAGTCAACCAATTACAATGCTTCTTATAAAACAAGAATAATCACCACATTCACCCCTCCTTTTAAAATATACTTCAACCTAGGTAGCCTTTACAGTTTACAATTAGTTATTTATGACTAGAGCAATACATGTATAATGCCTTCAACAATTTTAAAATTTTACTATTTGTGGTAAACCACTGTTTGTATTCCTGTTTGTCCTGTTTGTATTCCACTGTGTACATGCCTGGACATGCCTCGGCTGACTCCTCCCACAGGTCCTAGTATAAAGGTGACTGCTCCCCAGCCCTTGTATCCTGGACCGGTCGACCACTCGAGGCAGACCTCCATTCTGTTGTTAATAAAAGCCTTTGGTTACTCTTCTAACTCTCAGTCTTTTATGAGTAATTGATAGCGCATCACTATTAAATTATTAATTATTTTAAAAGTCCATTTTTAATCGGTCGACCGGATATCTTGTTCGTGTCGACCTTCTTAGCCTTGGTGGAGTTCCTTGCCCTCCCACACCAGGAGACACAGAAATATCTTCTGCAGGGAGGCTATCAATATCCCAATTATCAACGGTTTCCGGATTGGAAGTCCCATTAGAAGGTAGACTGGGAGGGTCATGAACATCCATCGGGGGCAGACTAAGAGAATTGTAAGTGTCTGCAATAGGATTGGAAATGTTCGTAGTATCTGTGACGACATCAACATTATCTGAATTATGGCTATTGTTAATGTCCTCAGGGCAGCACGGTGGCATAGTGGTTAGCACTGTTGCCTCACAGCACCAGGGACCCGGGTTCAAATCCGGCCTCGGGCGACTGTCTGTGTGGAGTTTGCACATTCTCCCCGTGTTTGCGTGGGTTTCCTCCGGGTGCTCCGGTTTCCTCCCACAGTCCAAAGATGTGCGAGTTAGGTTGATTGGCTATGATAAATTGACCCTTAGTGTGAGGGGGATTAAATACGTGGGGTTACGGGGATAGGGTGGGATATGTGTTGGTGTAGGGGTTACGGGGATCGGGTGGGATATGTGTCGGTGCAGGCTCGATGGGCCGAAATGGCCTCTATCTGCACTGTGGGGTTTCTGTGTGTGTGTGTGTGTGTGTGTGTGTGAGAGGGCTGGCCACCACAAGGAGCTAAGTCTTTAACTGAAACCGTACTTTCTTTCCCATCTTTTAATCGAATGTGAGCATATTGGGAATTTGCCTCCAATAGCTCCACCTCCTCCACTAAAGGATCATACTTTGACAGTCTAACATGGCGTCGGAGCAGCACAGGTCCCTGCATAGTAAGCCATGAAGGTACCGAATATCCCGTAGTGGATCTCCGCGGATAGTTGAAGAGCCTTTCATGGGGGGTCACATTAGTAGCCGTTGAAAGCAATGATCTAATGGAATGCAGGGCATCAGGCAGTACCATTTCCCACTGTGTATTCTTAAGGTTCCAGGATGTCAAAGCTAACATAACTGCCTTCCAGATCACCCCATTGTATCGTTCGCACTGTCCATTACCCTGGGGATTATACGGGGTAGTTCTGCTAGTAGAAATTCCCCGACTCTGGAGGTATTCCTTCAACTGGGAAGACATAAAAGAACTTCCCTGATCCGAATGGATATACGCAGGCATCCCAAAGATGACAAAAAGTTGAGTCAGACATTTAATAACTGTAGCAGCTGATACATCTGCACAAGGAAAAGCAAAAGGGAACCTTGAAAACTCATCCACAACAGTAAATATATATCGATTCTGAGTCGTTGAAGGAAGAGGCCCCTTAAAATCAACGCTCAGGCGTTCAAAGGGAGAAGTAGCCTTTATAAGATGAGCTCGTTGAGGCTTAAAGAAATTCGGTTTACACCGGGCGCAGACAGAGCATGACGAAGTCATCCGCTTGACGTCTTCAACTGAAAAGGGCAAATTCTTACTGCGTACGAAGTGTATCATCCTCGTAACACCAAGATGGCACAAAGCATTATGAAGATTAATAAGCATATCTCCGTGAAGCACAGAACAATAAGCCCTCGACAGCGCATCAGCGGCAACATTATCCTTCCCCGGACGATAGACTATATCAAAATGGTAGCATGCCAACTCGATCCTCCACCTCATTATTTTATCATTCTTAATCTTTCCGAAATGTTTGACATCAAACATGAAGGACACAGATTTTTCACAGAATCACAGAAACCCCACAGTGCAGATAGAGGCCATTTCACCCCATCGAGCCTGCGCCGACACATATCCCACCCTATCCCCGTAACCCCACGTATTTAATCCCCCTAACATTAAGGGTCAATTTATCAGAGCCAATCAACCTAACCCACACACCTTTGGACTGTGGGAGGAAACCGGAACACCCGGAGGAAACCCACGCAAACACGGGGAGAATGTGCAAACTCCACACAGACAGTCGCCCGAGGCCGGATTCGAACCCGGGTCCCTGGCGCTGTGAGGCAACAGTGCTAACCACTATGCCACCGTGCTACTAACGTAAAATGTCGCCCAGATAAATAATGTCTCCATTTACGCAGTGCTTCTACTATTGCGTACGCCTCTTTCTCTATTGATGAATGTCTCTGCTCACTATTGCTCAGAGTACATGAGAAAAAGGCCACAGGTCTTCCATTTTGGTTCAGGGTAGCCCCAATTGCAAAATCGGAAGCATTCGTCTCAATCACAAAGGGAACCTGCTCATCAATAGAATGCACAACTGCTCCAAGGATATCCTTTTTAAGATTATCAAAACACGTCCTGGCCTCCCATGATAGAGGATATGTCGTAACCCGAATAAGGGGCCGGATCTTCTGCGAGAAGTTTGCAATCCAATTAGAATAATAAGAAAACAGTCCAACAACTCGTTGCAAGGCCTTAGAATTAGTAGGGCAAGATAAATCAATCAGTGGTCGCAGCCGTTCTGGATCTGGTTTAATCTTGTTTCCCGAGATAATATACCCCAGTAAATTTACCTCGGTGGTCGAAAAGATACACTTCTCTTTATTGAAAGTTAAGCCAACTTTTTCCGCAACTTGAAGGAATCTTTCTAGATTAAAATCGTGCTCCACCCTTGATTTGTCACACACCGTGATGTCATCTAAATATGAGAAGGTGTCAGAGAGAGAGTTATCACTTATAAAAGCATCCATTGCCCGTTGAAAACAGGCGACACCGTTAGTAACACCGAATGGTACTCGGCAAAACTGGTACAGCTTTCCGCCAGCTTCAAAGGCCGTATATGGTTTGTCCCTCTTAGCGATAGGAATCTGATGATAAGCACTCTTTAGGTCAATAGTGCTAAAAACCTTATATTGAGATACTTTATTGATAAGCTCATCAATCTTAGGCAGGGGGTACGCATCTAATTGAGTATACCTGTTAATAGTTTGAGAGTAGTCTATCACCATTCACTTCTTATGTCTCTCATTAGTGGTGACAACTACCTGTGCCCGCCAGGGTGAAAAACTAGGTTCGATGATTCCTTCCGATAAAAGACGTTGAACTTCAGAATTAATAAATTCTTTATCCTGACTGCTATACCTTCTTGACTTGGTAGCAATCGGCTTACAGTCCAGCATCAAATTGGAAAAAAGTGATAATGGAGAAATGAATAAAGAAGTTAATCCACAAATAGACAAAGGTGGCTTGGTTCCTCCGAAAGAAAGACTGAGGGACTCATGTAATTGAAGCACATCATGACCAATCAAAATGTCTGCACAGAGATTAGGCAGAACGGATAGGCGTATATCAGTATACGTATTACCTAGGAGAATTAATTTCACAAGGCAACAACCAGCTACTTGTGAGGTGAGAGTCGTCTGAGCCATACACACCTGATAGGAAACAGGCGAAATTTTCAAACGCTTCTCCCTCACAAACTGAAGACTTATAAAGCTCGCAGTACTGCCTGTATCTATAAGGGCCTTCACTTCTAACCCATTAACTTGGGCCATAACTATAGCTTTGTTTAGGCCATGGGAAAAGGCAGCAGAAACTGATGCAATAAACGCCCTATCTAAAGGCTGAATGGTCGCAGAGGAGGCAACCGATTTGCAAACACGTGCGTAATGACCTCCCTTGCCGCATTTACTACACACAGCCTCCCGGGCAGGGCATTTCAGATGGGGGTGCTGGGCGTTCCCGCAAAAATAACACTTCTGAATCCTAGAGGCAACAGCTACCGAAGTAGAAACTGTTTCGGAATCTGATAAACCACTCCTATTAAATCCATGTAACTCCCTTTCATCCGGAACTGCCGAAACCACGGTCGCAGGCCAACCAAAAAGAGCATAAGAATCCGAACTTCTCTGAGCCAAATCCAATGTAGAGGCTTGCTCAAAAGCACTCTTAAGATCCAAGATCTTATTTTCTAATAACCGCTGACGAATTGATCTAGACAGTAATCCATTAATAAATGCATCCCGTACCGACTCTTCCCTATGTTCTTCTGCAGACACGGCCTTATAATTACAGTTAGCACCAAGGCACCGGAGTGCTTGTAAATAAGCATCCAAGGATTCTCCCGCCTGCTGCCTACAGGCAGATAAAAGGTGACGTGCAAATACCTCATTTTTGGGTTTAACAAAAATTTTTCCCAACGTAGCAATAGCCAATTCATAAGTTTCACAGTCCAAAATATACTTATACACATCCGGAGCAATGTAGTTGATTAGTATATCCAACTTATTTAGAGATTGCTGATCCAACACACCCAAAAAGTTTTTAAATGTACGATACCAATGTTTCCATTGATCATCCACTCCTGCAGAATTAGGGTCAGCATTAAATCGTTCCGGTCGAAGATATCGTTCCATTATAGCAAAAGGTTAATAAATTGAAATAAAGAGTAGATTGCCTTTCAAAAGCTAGGCTTTATTAACCTTAAAAAACCAGCAAGTACATGTTGAGCACCCAGTCTCAACCAAACTGTAGAAAACTGAATTTAAGATGGCCACCACAGGTCACATGGAATCAACTAACCAATAAGTTTACAGCATATATCTCAAGGCAGGAAAACAGGCAACCAATTACAATGCTTCTTATAAAACAAGAATAATCACCACACCCTTACTCTCACACCCTCACACACACACACTCTCACACACACACACACTCACCCTTCCCCTCACACCCACACCCACACACACACACTCACACACATCCTCACAGACACTCGCTCACACCCTCACACACACAGACACCCTTACCCTCACACCCACACACACACACACTCACACACACACTCACATACACACTTACACACACTCACTCACACACACACACACACACTCACTCACACCCTCACACACTCACTCACACACTCACACACCCTCACACTCACACACACACACTCATACACTCACACACACACACACTCACACACTCATACCCACACACACCCTCACACGCTCACTCACACACACACACTCACACACACTCACACACACACACACACACTCACACCCTCACACACACACCCTCAACCACACCCTCACACAAACCCTCACACTCACACACACCCACACCCTCACACACACCCTCACACGCACACACCCCTCACACACACACCCACACACACCCTCACACACACACTCCCTCACACACACATATTCACACACACTCACACACTCACACATGCACACACACACCCCTCACACACACACCCACACACACTCACACTCAAACACACTCACACCCTCACACACACACACACACACCCTCACACACACACACTCACACACACAAACACCCTCACACACACCCTCACACACACCCTCACACACACAAACACACACACACACACACACGTACTGAAACCACCCTTAGCAAAATCACAAATGACTTCCAATGTGACTGTGACAAAGGTGAACTATCCCTCCTCATCCATCTTGACCTGTCTGCAGCCTTTGACATGATTGATCACTCCATCCTCCTCCAACGCCTCTCCGCCGTTGTCCAGCTGGGTGGGACTGCACTTGCCTGGTTCCATTCGGATCTATCTAATCGTAGCCAGAGAATCACCTGCAACGGCTTCTCTTCCCACTCCCGGATCATTACTGCTGGTGTCCTCCAAGGATCTATCCTGGGCCCCTCCTATTTCCCATCTACATGCTGCCCCTCGGTCACATCATCTGAAAACACAGCATCAGTTTCCACACGTACGCTGACAACACCCAGCTCTACCTCACCACCACTTCTCTCGACCTTCCACTAGCTTTAAATTGTCAGACCGCTTGTCTGACATCCAGTACTGGATCAACAGAAATTACCTCCAACTAAATATTGGGAAGACCGAAGCCATTGGGCTGGATTTAGCGGAGGGTCAATGGGCACGATCGGTGGCACGTCGGGTGGGAAAGTATTTTTTCCCCAGCAGGTCGGGACCCCGCTGTGAACCCGCCTCCACACACCTTTCCCCGATGTCAGGTCTGTCAGCGCTGAACAGACCCCACACACAGCGGCGGGTTAAACATAGAAACATAGGAACATAGAAGATAGGAGCAGAAGTAGGCCATTCGGCCCTTCGAGCCTGCTCCGCCATTCAATGAGATCATGGCTGATCATCCAAATTTAGTACCCTGTCCCTGCCTTCTCCCCATATCCCTTGATCCCTTTAGCCTTAAGAAATATATCTAACTCCTTCTTGAATATATTTAACGAATTTGCCTCAACTGCCTTCTGTGGTAGAGAATTCCACAGGTTCACCACTCTCTGGGTGAAGAAATTCCTCCTCATCTCTGTCCTAAATGGCTTACCCCTTATCCTTAGACTGTGACCCCTGGTTCTGGACTCCCCCGCCATCGGGAACATCCTTCCTGCATCTAGTCTGTCTAGTCCTGTTAGAATTTTATAAGTTTCAATGCGATCCCCTCTCATTCTTCTAAACTCTAGCGAATATAAGCCTAATCGACCCAATCTCTCCTCATACGTCATTCCTGCCATCCCAGGTATCAGTCTGGTGAATCTTCGCTGCACCCTCTTGTAAGATTCGAAATTTTCAGGAATTCAATCACGCAACAAAACAGGGTTGATAAGACAGTTTATTGACCAAGAGAAAGCTTGTACAGAAAAACCTTTGATAAAAAGGGGCATACAAAATGGCCGCTGGACCTCGTGATCAGTTTCTGGGACCATTTGATTTCTGTTACTGCAAGCCAGACAGGCTTGTGGATTGAGGACAGTAAGCCCGCGAAAGCCAGTATCGGGAAACCGAAACTCAGGGAACTGAGCATACATACTAATTAGATTCTAAGTACAAGACAGTTTCAGGTAGCAGGATGGGGCCCATCAAGAAATGGGCGGACAATTGAATGAACACTTAAACCCATTTACTGTACAAAGGAAAGACCGTTTAACAGCCATCAAGGGCAATCTCCAGACTGATCAATATGCGAACCGAGTTACGGTGACAAAGTAAAAGACATTATCGGCCAGGAAGGCCAGTTAAGCTATCACCAGCTCCCGTTACAAGACAAAGCGCCCCTGCAGAGATTTCTGCCCGCCAAAAATATTACAAAGACTGGACTATGATTTGGCGGGAGATATGACTGTCCCAAAAAGGTATAACTATGGATTGAAAAGTCCATCAGTACGCTTAACGCTTCAGAACTTCGTCAGGAGTTTCGGAACTCAAACGGTTCTTCTACGGTACGCTTCTTCTGGAATTCAAGCTTCACCTCGGGTTTGCATTTCTTCAACGCACCGGGACAGACTCTCCGGTTAAGACAGCACTTCGGTTTCGGGACGTGGTCGATGTTTGGCCAGGCAAGGCTCGGCCACGACGAGAAGACGACGAGGGTGGCCTGGGTACTTTTGTCGGGAGATCATCGACGACCCAGGCCGAAGAAGAAGACACCCTCAGGAAAACCGACGATCCAGGCCGGAGAAAAAGGACATTCCGGGCCTAGCCCTCCAGGGCCTCAACATACCATTCGACCAGGGATCGGTGACTGAGTCTCCCATGGACATCCAGTTCTTCAACAACTTTTAACGGATTCAGTCATGACGAGCGCTCATCGAGGCTGTGTCCACTGCCTCATCGCCTGAGAGAGAGAAAAACAAGCTGCGCCAGAAGTTTCCAAATCCACGTGACGACGGAAAGCTGTGCCAAAGGGGCTGCGAACCCCCTCTTTTGCGAATCTGAAAGTGGTGAGCATGATCCCAAGTTCCTCAAGTCGAAACTTAGTTTAGGTCTAGGGGAGGGGGTTAAGGGTAATCATAATGTGTTTCCCCTTTTACGATGTGCCGTGTGTTCCCCATTTCCATAGAGTTAAGTTTATAGATATGTGCATGCTTGTAGTTACATTAATCTGTGCTTATGACATGTATTTTATAATGCTGCAAACTGTTTAATAATAAAAGCATCCATTTCGTGCTATTCAACCTGGTCTATTGAGTCTTTCTCTGCACTACAGTTCCCTGCACCTAAGTCCAAGGTCTAGAACCGTAGGGGAGAGTGGGTCGAACCACTCAAGGGTAATTATTGCACGAAGCCTGGTAGGAGACCAGAACGAGCAAGAGAAACCCCCTACACTCTCCATGGCAAGAACATCCTTCCTCAGATAAGGCGACCAAAACTGCACACAATACTCAAGGTGTGGTCTCACCAAGGCCCTGTACAACTGCAGCAAGACATCCTTGCTCCTGTACTCAAACCCTCTCGCTATGAAGGCCAACATACCATTTGCCTTCTTAACCGCCTGCTGCACCTGCATGCTTACCTTCAGCGACTGGTGCACAAGGACACCCAGGTCTCGTTGCACTTCCCCTTTTCCCAATCTATTGCCATTCAGATAATAATCTGTCTTCCTGTTTTTACCACCAAAGTGGATAACCTCGCATTTATCCACATTATACTGCATTTGCCATGCATCTGCCCAATCACCCAACCTGTCCAAATCATACTGGAGTTTCTCTGCATCCTCCTCACAGCACACACGCCCACCCAGCTTTGTGTCATCTGCAAACTTGGAGATATTGGCCTAGAAATTCAGTTGCGTCCGCCAGCCGTTAACGCCATAAGAGGGGTAGATTTCCAGCGCTAGGCACTTAGCGCCCAGGCGCAGGCCGATCTGCGCCTACGCCCAACTTCAGTTGACATTTAGCGCCGGCGCAAAGTGTTTGCGCCCGCTCAGCTGCGCGCGCAGCTTATGACGTCATTTCGTCGTGCAACGCTGTTTGTGCGCCCCAAACCGGAAATTCAGTGGCGCCCGCCCAATGTGGGCGTGGCGCTGTTAAGAACTGTGAAGTGGAACGCAGCACAGGCCCTGCGGGCCTCGGGGAGCGCTAATTAAAGGGCACTTACACTGAACTATAAAGGCCAGCCATTTTGCTGCAATGACTTTAGTGCTTTGGATTTCTGGACAGAGACCAAGGAACAGACCTTCCTGATTTGGGACAACATAGGAGAGGTATTTTTGGCTTCTGGCCAGAGCTTGGAACTTTCACTCATTGTGATTTCACTGTTTGCAAGTTTATTATGGGGGCTGCATGGGGTTCCAACCCTCAGTTCCAGCATTATGTGCGAAGGGCTCGCAGACGCTGTGTGAGAGGGCCAGCCATGCCTAGACGCAGAGGGGCCATCAGGCGTCGGCAACGTAGGCCTTACCCACTCAGGGAATACTGGCAGCAGGTGTCCTATCTCACCATGACTGCCGCGCATTGTGTTAAGAGGCTGTGCTTCAGAAGGGAGGTGGTTGCAGAGATCTGCCAGCTGCTTCACAGAGATCTGCGTCCACAGCTGATGTGCAGGACGTCTCTGTCGGTGGAAGTGAAGGTCACGGTGGCTCTGAACTTTTATGCAAGCGGATCATTCCAAGCCGCTGCTGGGGACATAGCGAACATTTCCCAGTTCGCCGTGCATCGCTGCATCCGGCAGGTCACCGATGCCCTTTTCGCAAGGAGACACCAATTCATCTCCTTCCCCATGACCCTAGAGAGGCAGGAGCAGCGTGCAGTCGGGTTTGCCAGGATTGCCGACTTCCCCATGGTGCAGGGCGCCATTGACTGCAAGCATGTGGCTATGCGGGCACCTATCGACAATGCCGAGGATTACTGCAACCGGAAGGGCTACCATTCCTTCAATGTACAGCTGGTGTGTGACCACAGGCAGTGCATCCTAGCTGTCAATGCCCGCTTTCCAGGAAGCAGCCACGATGCATTTATCCTGCGCCAGACTACTGTGGCTGACATGTTCGAGGCACAGCCTCCACCATGGGGATGGCTTATTGGGGACAAGGGCTACCCTTTGTGTACATGGCTCATGACCCCGCTCCGCGCGCCCACGACCCCTGCGGAGGAGGCATACAACGAAAGCCATCAAGCCACAAGGAACATCATAGAGCAAACGATTGGCGTCCTCAAGCAACGGTTCCGCTGCCTGGATCGTTCCGGCGGATCTCTACAGTATTCGCCGGATAGAGTCTCCCAGTTCGTTGTCGTTTGCTGCATGCTGCACAACCTGGCTATCTGCAGGACTCAGGCACTGCCACCTCACGTTGGACCACCACCTCAGGAGGACAAGCAGGAGGACCATGAGGAGGAGGAGGAGGAGTACCAGCCCAGGAGGGAGCCACAAGGTCCAAGGGCCGTCCGCCGGCGGCTTATTGAACGGCACTTCTAGGCCCCCTGTCAGGGAATGGCTTGTGGCAATGAACGCACCTGAATGCAGCCGCTCCGCAAGCCCTCAGCCGGTTAACGCAACAACCACTTGAAACATGACACCTGGACAAGCTGAATAAATAAAAAGCTTTATTTAACAAACTCAGGGCCCTTCCCACATGAAACAGAGAAACAGACAAGACCCCCAAAAAACAGTCAAAAACATATCTCACTCCCACAACCTGGGGAGGAATAACAAAACTTGTCAATAACATTTGCCTTCATCCTCGGCCTTCCCAAAATAAGCCCCCCCCCCCAGAACACAACCACCCCCATATAAAAAAACATTTGCCTTCATCTTCGGCCTTCCCAAAATAAGCCCCCCCCCCCCAGAACACAAACACCCCCATATAAAAAAAACAGTTGGCAACACACTCTACTTGGTGTGCCGAGAGGGCGAGTCCTTGTGTAGGCTTCTCCGGCCCCTGCCCGACCTGTTGCTCCGCCTCAACCTGGGCCCTGTGGGTGTGGCAAGGCAGGGGGAAGGCTCCTGAGGGGCACACTGCGTGACGGCAGATGCCCTTGGGGGTCGGCCTAGACGAGGTCCGGCCCTGGAGGGGCCGGCTGCTGACTGCTGCAGCTGTGGCTGGGCAGCATCAGTCTCTGCATCAGCTCGTCGCACCTTGGCTGGGGGAGTGGCAGTGGCGGCTGCAGCAATGGGGGCAAGCTGGCTGATGCCAGGCACTCGCTGGTCGCCAGAGACACTGGCACTCGGCCGGGCTGGCACTGCAGCAAGCGCAGCAATCTGGTGGAGGCCAGACTGCTGTGCTGCAGCAGGGCGGCGGGTGCCCTGGCGATGCTTCCGTGACACCGCGAATGTGGCATAAGTAAGTGCCCGAACTGCCCTGGTCTGTGCCCGCATCAGATCAGCCAGTGTCTGCACGGCACCACTCATGAACTCGCGACTCGCGTCCTGTGCTGCCGCGAGTTGGTCGACACCCCTGGCCTGTGCTGCCGCGAGTTGGTCGACACCCCTGGCCTGTGAGTCCCCGAAAGCGGCCACACTATGAGCCAGGGACTCAATGGCCTGAGGCATCTGTCCCACAACCCCCATGAACTCGTTGTGGCACCGCTCCGAGGCCGCGGACATTTCATCAAGGAGGCGCACCTCCTGGGCGAGGACCGTCTCCGGACTGGAGGGCGGACTCTCCCTCTGGGGAGAAGGCCGCCGAGCTGCCCGACCCTTCCCGCGTGGCTGGACGCCACTGGGCCCAGCAACTGCCCTCCCCTGCAACATTTCCCCCCTCTGGGGAGAAGGCAGCCGTGCTGCCCGACCCTTCCCGCGTGCCTGGACGCCACTGGGCCCAGGAGCTAAACCCCCCTGCAACACTTCCCCCTGGCTCTCCTCCAGGCAAGACGTCTCCCCTCCATTGCCATCCCCTGGCGCGGATGAGGGTTCCCCCGATGTGCCGCCTTCCTCTTGGTCCTCGTCGTCCTCCTCTTCCGAGGGACTGGCACTCTCAGCTTCATGGACCTCCTCCTCACCAGCTGAAAGCAGGAAGGCACAAGAGTAGCTTTAGAGTGAGGACAGGGCGTCAGCGAGGGAGGCATGAGTGGTGGCATTATGCGCATTGGTCGGACAGTGGCAAAGGATGTAGATCTGAAGCGCAAGGGGAACGAGAGAGGTCCAAACGGTCATGTCCTTACCATTGGGGCCCAGCACAGGGTCCGCATCACCAATAGCAACGGGGCCAAGCACCCGGCCACGCATGAGTCAAGCCACGCGCTCCTCCAGCTCACTGAGCTCCTGGAACTGGGCACGGCCTCCCCCGGTGACATTCCGGCTCTTCATATTCTGGGCCAGCTTGGCCTGCAAGAGAAAGGACGGCCTCTAAGTACAGTGTGGTGCCCTGTTGTTGTGTGCACTGCCTCCCATGGTGGAATAGCTTGGCCAGTGTGGTGCCCTGTTGTTGTGTGCACTGCCTCCCATGGTCGAATAGCTTGGCCAGTGTGTAAAGTGCAGAAAGTGCTATTGATGATCATGCCAGTGCCATAGCTGCGGGAGGAGGGATGGCTATTAGGCCTTTGAGGTCCCTTTGCCCATAATGTGAGGTGCACATGCAAGGATGAGGAGGACACTGGAAAGGCTACTCACCTTGACCAACCGAGTGAGGTCGTTGTACTTCTTGCGGCATTGGTCACCAGTCCTGGGGACATCGCTGGTGGCTGACACCCTTTGGGCGATTTCCCTCCAGGCTCTCCTGAACTGCCTCCTGGGAGCCTTCTTGCCACTGTCCGGGCACAAGATCTCTCTTCTCTTTTCCAAACCCTTAAGCAGCACCCACAAAGCAGGCTCTGAGAAGCGCTGCGCTCGTAACGGGCCTTCTGCATGGCTTCAGGCGCTATTTGGGTCCACCAGCAGTGTTGAGGCCTAGCTGCAGGGCTCCACTATCCAGGGCGTGGCAGCAGACAAAGTCGACCCTTCCCCCTTTAAGAGCTGGCCGGCGTCAGGGTGTCTGCTGTCAATCAAAACATGACCGCACCTGCGCTGCGCCCGGCCTCGGCGTTATCAGTCCGCACCGCCAGCTTAGCGCCTAAAGATAGGAGTGCAACGCCAGTTTCAGCGCTCGCCCAAACTCCTTGGCCAAATCTACTGAATTTCGGCGAAGTGGCCTACACTTTCCGGCGGGCGCTAACTTTAGCGACTGCCCGACTTTAGCGCCCCAAAAGTGGCGCGACTGAATTTCTAGGCCATTATATCTAGTTCCCTCATCTAGATCATTTATATATATTGTGAATAGCTGGGGTCCTAGCACCGATCCCTGTGGTATCCCACTAGTCACTGCCTGCCACTTGGAAAAAGATCCATTTATTCCAACTCTTTGCTTTCTGTCTGCCAACCAGTTCTCTATCCAAGACAGTACCTTACCCCCAATCCCATGTGCTTTAACTTTGCACGCTAATCTCTTATGCGGGACCTTATCGAAAGCCTTCTGAAAGTCCAAATACACCACATCCACTGGTTCTCCCTTATCTATTCTACCAGTTACATCCTCAAAAAATTCCAGTAGATTAGTCAAGCATGATTTACCTTTTGTAAATCCATGTTGACTTTGTCCGATTCTGTCACTGTTTTCCAAGTGCTCTGCTATTACATCTTTTATAATGGACTCTAGCATTTTCCCCACTACCGATGTCAGGCTTACCGGTCTATAATTCCCCGTTTTCTCTCTACCACCTTTTTAAAATAGTGGGGTTACATTAGCTACCCTCCAATCCATGGGAACTGTTCCAGAGTCTATAGAATTTTGGAAGATGACCAGCAATACATCTACTATTTCTAGGGCCACTTCCTTAAGTACCCTAGGATGTAGATTATCAGGCCCTGGGGATTTATTTGCCTTCAATCCCATCAATTTCCCTAACACCATTTCCCTACAAATACTGATTTCATTCAATTCCTCCCTCTCATTAGACCCTATGTTCCCCGACATCTCTGGGAGGTTATTTGTGTCCTCCTTTGTGAAGACAGAACCAAAGTATGTATTTATTTGTTCTGCCATTCCTTTGTTCCCCATTATAATTCCCCTGATTCTGATTGACTTCACCAATCTTTTTCTCTTCACATATCTATAGAAGCTTTTACAGACAGTTTTTATGTTCCCTGCAAGCTTACACTCATACTCTATTTTCCCCCTCTTAATTTATCCCTTTGTCCTCCTTTGCTGAATCATAAACTGCTCCCAATCCTCAGGTTTGCTGCTTTTTCTGGCCAAATTATATGTCCTCTCCTTGGATCTTATGCTATCTCTAATTTCCCTTGTTAGCCACGGCTGAGTCACCTTTTTCGTTTTATTTTTATGCCAAACAGGAATGAATAAATTCTGTAGCTCATCCATGCGATCTTTAAATGTTTGCCATTGCCAATCCACCATCAACCCTTTAAGTACTGTTCCCCAATTCATGCTAGCCAACTCGTGCCTCATACCATCGTAGTTTCATTTATTTAAATTCAGGACCCTAGTCTCTGAGTCAACTACTTCACTCTCCACCTTAATGAAGAATTCTATCATATTATGATCGCTCCTCCCCAAGGGGCCTCGCACAACAAGATTGCTAATTAATCCTTTCTCATTACATAATACCCAGTCTAAGATGGCCTGATTTCCAGTTGGTTCCTCGACATATTGGTCCAGGAAATCATCCCGTATACACTCTAGGAATTCCTCCTCCATAGTATTGTTACTAATTTGGTTAGCCCAATCTATATGTAGATTAAAGTCACCCATGATAACTGTTGTGCCTTTATTGCGCGCATCTCTAATTTCCCATTTAATGCCATCCCCAACCTCAGCATTACTGTTTGGGGGGTCTGTATACAACTCCCACTAACGTTTTCTGCCCCTTGGTATTTCTCAGCTCTGCCCATACAGATTCCACATCATCAGAGCTAATATCCTTCCTTATTATTGTGTTAATTTCCTCTTTAACCAGCAATGCTACCTAAAATAAAGAATAGATTTGCCTTCCAAAGCTAGGCTTTATTAACTTTAAAATCTGCAGCACATCTTTCCACATCCAGTCCCAACCAAAGCTGGAAAAGAACTGAATTTAAGGTGGCCACCACACATCATGTGATATCAACTACCAATGAGATTACAACATATATCCCAAGGCAGTTAACAAACAACCAATCACAATACTTTTACTAAACAAGGAATAATCACCACATTCACCCCTCCTTTTAAAATATACTCCAACCTAAATAACCTGTACAATTTATAATTAATTATTTACAACTAAAACTATGCACAACAAGAGTAAAACTGTTTACATGACACAATACTAAGTGAACAACAACAAATAATAACATTGCACATAAGTATTAAGTATCTCTCAACTAAAACAATATAATATAATATTTCAACAATTTTAAAACATTACTATCAATTTAAAAGTCCATTTTCAATCGGTCGACCGGATATCTTGTTCGTGTCGACCTTCTTAACCTTGGTGAAATTCCTTGCCCTCCCACACCAAAAGGCACAGAAGTATCTTCAGCAGGAAGGCTATCCATATCCCAATTTTCAACGGTTTCCGGATTAGAAATCCCATCAGAAGGTAAACTGGGACGGTCATAAACATCCATCAAGGGCTGACTAATAGAAGTATAATTATCTGCAATCGGATTGGAGACATTCGTAGTATCTGTAACAGCATCCACATGATCTAAATCATGACTATTGTTAATATCCTCAGAAGAGGGCTGGCCACCACAAGGAGCCAAGTCTTTAATTGAAACGGTACTTTCTTTCCCATCTTGGAATCGAATATGAGCATATTGGGAATTTGCCTCCAACAGCTCCACCTCCTCCACTAAAGGATCATATTTTGACAATCTAACATGGCGTCGAAGCAGCACAGGTCCCTGCATAGTAAGCCATGAAGGTACCGAATATCCCGTAGTAGATCTCCGCGGATAGTTAAAGAGCCTTTCATGGGGGGTCACATTAGTAGCCGTTGAAAGCAATGATCTAATGGAATGCAGGGCATCAGGCAGTACCACTTCCCACTGTGTATTCTTAAGGTTCCGGGATGTCAAAGCCAACATAACTGCCTTCCAGATCACCCCATTGTATCGTTCGCACTGTCCATTACCCTGGGGATTATACGGGGTAGTTCTACTAGTAGAAATTCCCCGACTCTGAAGGTATTCCTTCAACTGGGAAGACATAAAAGAACTTCCCTGATCCGAATGGATATACGCAGGCATCCCAAAGATGACAAAAAGTTGAGTCAGACATTTGATAACTGTAGCAGCTGATACATCTGCACAAGGAAAAGCAAAAAGGGAACCTTGAAAACTCATCCACAACAGTAAAAATATATCGGTTTTGAGTAGTTGAAGGAAGAGGCCCCTTAAAATCGACGCTCAAACTTTCAAAAGGAGAAGTAGCCTTTATAAGATGAGCTCGTTGAGGCTTAAAGAAATTCGGTTTACACCGAGCACAGATAGAACATGACGAAGTCATCCACTTGACGTCTTCAACTGAAAAGGGCAAATTCTTACTGCATACGAAGTGTATCATCCTCGTAACCCCAGGATGACATAAGGCATTGTGAAGATTAATAAGCGTATCTCTGTGAATCACAGAACAATAAGCCCTCGACAGTGCATCATCAGCAACATTATCCTTCCCCGGACGATAAACTATGTCAAAATGGTAACATGCCAACTCAATCCTCCATCTCATTATTTTATCATTTTTGATCTTTCCAAAATGTTTAACATCAAACATAAAGGACACAGATTTTTGATCAGTTACCAACGTGAAATGTCGCCCCGATAAATAATGTCTCCATTTACGCAATGCTTCTACTATTGCGTATGCCTCTTTCTCTATTGAAGAATGTCTTTTTTCACTATTGTTCAAAGTACGTGAGAAAAAGGCCACAGGTCTTCCATTTTGGTTCAGAGTAGCCCCAATTGCAAAATCAGAAGCATCCGTCTCGATCACAAAAGGAACCTGCTCATCAATAGAATGCACAACTGCTCCTAAAATATCCTTTTTAAAATTCTCAAAACATGTCCTGGCCTCCCATGATAGAGGATATGTCGTAACCTGAATAAGAGGCCGGATCTTCCGTGAAAAATTTGCAATCCAATTAGAATAATAAGAAAACAGTCCAACAACTCGTTGCAAAGCCTTAGAATTAGTAGGACAAGGTAAATCAATCAATGGTCGCAGACGTTCTGGATCTGGTTTAATCTTGTTTCCCGAGATAATATACCCCAATAGATTTACCTCAGTAGTCGATAAGATACATTTCTCTTTAGTAAAAGTTAAACCAACTTTTTCCGCAGCTTGAAGGAATCTTTTTAAATTAGAATCATGCTCCACCCTTGATTTGCCACACACTGTGATGTCATCTAAGTATGAAAAGGTGTCAGAGAGGGAGTTATCACCTATAAAAGCATCCATTGCCCGTTGAAAACAAGCAACACCATTAGTAACACCAAATGGTATTCGGCAAAACTGATACAGCTTTCCACCAGCCTCAAAGGCCGTATATGGTTGATCCTTCTTAACAATAGGAATCTGATGATAAGCACTCTTTAAGTCAATAGTGCTAAAAACCTTATACTGAGATACTTTATTGATAAGCTCATCAATCTTAGGCAAAGGGTACGCATCTAATTGAGTATACCTATTAATAGTTTGGGAATAGTCTATCACCATTCGTTTCTTGTGTCTCTCGTTAGTCGTGACAACTACCTGTGCTCGCCAAGGCGAACAACTAGGTTCAATGATTCCTTCCAATAAGAGACGTTGAACTTCAGAATTAATAAATTCTCTATCCTGACTACTATATCTTCTTGACTTGGTAGCAATTGGCTTACAATCCGGCATGAAATTGGAAAAAAGTGATAATGGAGAAATGGATAAAGAGGTTAATCCACAAATAGATAAAGGTGGCTTAGTCCCTCCAAATGAAAGACTAAGAGACTCGTGTAACTGAAGCACATCATGTCCAACCAAAATATCCGCACAGAGATTAGGCAAAACAGATAGGCGTATATCAGTATACGTATTACCTAGAAGAATCATTTTCACAAAGCAACAACCAGCTATTTGTGAAGTAAGGGTCGTCTGAGCCATACACACCTGATACGTAACAGGCGAAATTTTCAAATGCTTCTCCTTCGCAAACTGAAGACTTATAAAACTCTTAGTACTGCCCGTATCTATAAGGGCCTTCACTTCCAACCCATTAACTTGAGCCGTAACTATAGCTTTGTTTAGGCTATGAGCAAATGCAGCAGAAATTGATGCAATAAACGCCCTATCTAAAGGCTGAATAGTCACAGAGGAGGAGGTGGTAGAGGAGGGCCCTCCCACACCAGGAGAGGAGGAGGTAATTGAACCTGATGATTTGCACACGCGTGCATAATGACCTCTCTTGCCGCATTTACTACACACAGCCTCCCGAGCAGGACACTTCAGACGAGGGTGCCGGATATTCCCACAAAAATAACACTTCTGAATCCTAGAGGCAACAGCCGCCGAAGTAGAAACTGTTTCAGAATCTAGTAAACCACTCCCATTAAGTCCACATAATTCCTTTTCATCCGAAACTGCCGAAACCATAGTCGCAGGCCGATTAAAAAGAGCATAAGAATCCGAACTTCTCTGAGCCACATCCAATGTAGAAGCTTGCTCAAAAGCACTTTTAAGATCCAAAATCTTATTTTCTAACAACCGCTGATGAATTGATCTAGACAGTAATCCATTAATAAAAGCATCCCGTACCGATTCTTCCTTATATTCTTCAGCCGTCACAGCCTTATAATTACAGTTAACACTAAGGCACCGAAGTGCTTGTAAATAAGTATCCAAAGATTCTCCCACCTGCTGCCTATGGGCAGATAGAAGGTGACATGCAAATACCTCATTCTTTGGTTTAACAAAAATCTTTTCCAATGTAGAAATAGCCACTTCATAAGTTTTACAGTCCAAAATATATTTATATACATCTGGAGCAATGTAGTTGATCAGCATATTCAGCTTATTTAGAGACTCTTGATCCAACACGCCCAAAAAGTTTTTAAATGTACAATACCAATGTTTCCATTTATCATCCACTCCAGCAGAATTGGGGTCAGCCTTGAATCGTTCTGGTTGAAGATATCGCTTCATTCTAACATAAAGTTAATAAATTGAAATAAAGAATAGATTTGCCTTCCAAAGCTAGGCTTTATTAACTTTAAAATCTGCAGCACATCTTTCCACATCCAGTCCCAACCAAAGCTGGAAAAGAACTGAATTTAAGGTGGCCACCACACATCATGTGACATCAACTACCAATGAGATTACAACATATATCCCAAGGCAGTTAACAAACAACCAATCACAATACTTTTACTAAACAAGGAATAATCACCACACTACCCCACCTCCTTTTCCTTTTTTCCTGTCCTTCCTGAATATTGAATACCCCTGGATGTTGAATTCCCAGTCTTGGTCACCCTGGAGCCATATCTCCGTAATCCCAATTATATTATATCCGTTTACATCTATTTGTGCAGATAATTCATCCACCTTATTATGAATGCTCCTCGCATTAAGACACAAAGCCTTCAGGCTTGTTTTTTTTAATACTCTTAGTCCTTTTAGAATTATTATTTACTGTGGCCCTGTTTGATTTACACCCTTGATTTCTCTGCCTTCCACTTTTGCTTTTCTCCTTCCTGTCTTTTGTTTCTATCCTTGCTTCACTTTCCTCTGTCTCCCTGCACAGATTCCCAAACCCCTGCCATTTTAGTTTAAACCCTTCCCAACAGCACTAGCAAACAATCCCCCTAAGGACATCGGTTCCGGTCCCGCCCAAGTGCAAACCGTTCAGTTTGTACTGGTCCCACCTCCCCCAGAACCGGTTCCAATATCCCAGGAATTTGAATCCCTCCCCCTTGCACCATTCCTCTAGCCATGTATTCATCTGAAATATCCTTCTATTTCTACTCTGACTAGCACGTGGCACTGGTAGCAATCCTGAGATTACTACCTTTGAGGTCCTATTTTTTAATTTACCTCCTAACTCCCTATATTCAGCTTTTAGGACCTCATCCCATTTTTTACCTATATCTATATGCACCACGACAACTGGCTGTTCACCCTCCCCCTCCAGAATGCCCTGCAGCCACCCCGAGACATCCTTGACCTTTGCACCAGGGAGGCAACATACCATCCTGGAGTCTTGTTTGCGGCTGCAGAAATGCCTATCTATTCCACTTACAATAGAATCCCCTATCACTATAGCTCTCCCGCTCTTTTTCCTCCCGTCCTGTGCAGCAGGACCACCCACGGTGCCAGGAAGTTGGCTGCTGCTGCCTTCCCCCGATAAGCCATCTCCCTCAACAATATCCAAAGTGGTATATGTGTTTGAAAGGGGGATGGCCACATGGGACCCCTGCACCACCTGCCTGCACCTACTACTCTGTCTGTTGGTCACCCATTCCCTTCCTGCCTGTGCAGCCTTTACCTGCGGTGTGACCAACTCCCTAAACATGCTATCCATGATGTCCTCAGCATCGCGAATGCTCCAGTATGTATCCATTCACAACTTGAGCGCTGCAATGCGGTCTGTCAGTAGCTGCAGCTGGATACACTTCCCGCACACATGGTCGTCAGGGGCACAGGAAGTGTCCCTGATTTTCCACATAGTGCAGGAGGAGCAAGCCATGGGGCCGAGCTGTGCTGCCATGACTTACCCTTTAATTAATTCATATTAAATTAAATTAAATTGATACCACTAATTACACTACAATTAAATGTTATACTCAAGGGCCCTTCTTTACTAGCACTCCCCGTTACACAACAGAGACCCTAGAAACTATAAACCACAAAAATTAAATTTGGAAAAAAGCGAGAAAGGGAGAAATATTCACCAACCAATCACTTACCTGCTTCCTGGTGACATCACACTTCGATTACTTTTTACTTCTCGCTGCTGCCGCCAGTGAGTCTGGGCCGCTCTCTCGCTCTCTCTCTCCCCGTGCCTTAACTCCTCGGTCTCTGCGCTCAGTCTCCACCCAGGGCCGCTCTCGCTGCTGCCGCCGGTGAGTCTGGATCGCTCTCTCTCCCCGCTCTGTAACTCCTCGGTCTCCGCGCTCAGTCTCCACCCAGGGCCACTCTCGCTGCTGCCGCCACTGAGTCTGGGCCACACTCTCATTCTCTCTCTCCCCGCGCCTTAACTCCTCGGTCTCCGCACTCAGTCTCCACCCAGGGCCGCTCTCGCTGCTGCCGCCGGTGAGTCACAGCAGGGGACCCAATTCAGGTCATTAGTGGCTTGTTTAGAGCCACTTAAGAATGAATTTCAGCTCAGCTATGGACAGCTGGCCCATAGGCTCCACGCTGGTCGTACACCACGTCTGTCAAGCTGAGGCAGGAGTTCAGTGGCCATTGAATCAGCTGTTGAGTTGACAGCTTCAAATGTACAGTAAAAGCTCCCACCTTACAGACATATCTTCCCTCAGCCACAAGCTCTTCCTCACTGCATTTCCACAACAGATTCACCATGCTGCAAGTCTTTACACAAGTCTCCATCCAGTCTGCCCTCATTACCGATGCTCTTCTGATTTTTATTTGTACTGAGTGCGCCACGAACTCTTCCCAGCGACTATTTTGTCCCTGGGCAAATTTTACAACAGCAACAACGTTCATTCCCCCGAGCCAAACGGACAGCCCAGGGATGGAGTCTGGGATTGTTTAAAGCGTGTCCTAGCAACCGTGCGCACCCTGAGCAAGCTTGTGAGTGTGAGGGAAGGATTCAAAGACATTGACAGACACTGCTGCACGCTGCCGCTCTGCCTTGATACAACTGCCCCTCGAGTCTCCGGCTCAATTCTCTCTGAACTACACCACAAAGCAACCTATTGAATCACAGAGAATAGCACAGCACAGAAGGAGGCCAATCGGCCCATCGAGTCTGGGCCTGCTCTCTCTCACAGAGCAATCCAGTTTGTCCCACTCCCCCGCCTTTTCCCCGTACCCCTGCAATTTTTTCTCCTTCAAGAATTTATCCAATTCCCTTTTGAATTCCCTCAAGTATTGCATTCGAAATCCTAACCACTCGTTGTGTAAAAAGTTTTTCCTCCTGTCATCTCTGATTCTTTTGCCAATCGCCTTAAACCTGTGGCCTCTGGTTATCGAGCCTTCAGCCATTGGAAACACTTCCTCTTTATTTACTCTATTTGAACCCGTCATGATTTGAAACACCTCGATCAAATCTCGAGGGAGAGGGAGGGAGAGAGAGAGAGAGATAGAGAGAGAGAGAGAGAAGGAGCGAGAGAGAGAGAGAGAGGGGAAGAGAGGGAGAGAGAGAGGGAGGGATTCAGCGATGGTGATGCCGTTGAATGTCAAGGGGCGGTGGTTAGATGCTCACCTGTTGAAGATAATCATTGCCTGGTACCTGTGTGGCGTGAATGTTATTTACTTCATGCATGATGAATTAAGAGGTGGGGAGGACAATCACAGGAGCTCCGACGATAGTCAACTGACATAAGAACATAAGAAATAGGAGCAGGAGTAGGCCAATCGGCCCCTCGAGCCTGCTCCGCCATTCAATAAGATCATGGCTGATCTGATCCTAACCGCCAACCTACTATCACAGAACCATCTCCTGAATCTAACAGAATTAGACACATGAAATAGGAGCAGGATCAGGCTACACGGCCCCTGGGCCCGCTCCGCTACCCACAGGGCCATGACCGATCCGAACCTAGACTCATGTCCAAATTCCTGCCCGCTCCCCGTAACCCTTAATTCCCTTTACTTCGAGGAAACTGTCTATTTCTGTTTTAAATTTATGTAATGATGTAGCTTCTACAGCTTTTTGGGGCAGCATATTCCATGGACCTACCACCCTCTGAGTGAAGTAGTTCCTCCTCATCTCAGTTTTGAAAGAGCAGCCCCTTATTCTAAGACTATGCCCCCTAGTTCTAGTTTCACCCATCATCGGGAACATCCTCCCCGCATCCACCCAATCCAACCCCTTCACAACCTTATATGTTTCAATAAGATCGCCTCTCATTCTTCTGAACTCCAATGAGTAGAGTCCCAATCTACTCAACCTCTCCTCATATGTCCATCCCCTCATCCCCGGGATTAACCGAGTGAACCTTCTTTGTACTGACTCGAGAGCAAGTATGTCGTTTCTTAAGTATGGACACCAAAACTGTACGCAGTATTCCAGGTGCGGTCTCACCAATACCTTGTACAACTGAAGCAATACCTCCCTATTTTTATATTCTATCCCCCTAGCAATGAAAGCCAACATTCCATTGGCCTTCTTAATCACTTGCTGCACCTGCATACTAACCTTTTGAGTTTCGTGCACCAGGACCCCCAGATCCCTTTGTACTTCCGTACTTTCCAGTTTCTTGCCATTAAGATAATAACTTGCTCTACGATTTTTCCTGCCAAAGTGCATAACCTCACACTTTCCAGTATTGTATTCCATCTGCCAAATCTCTGCCCACTTACTTAGCCTGTCTATGTCCCCTTGCAGGTTTTTTATGTCCTCCTCACTCACTACTTTCCCTCCCATCTTAGTATCATCTGCAAACTTTGATATGTTACACTCGGTCCCCTCCTCTAAATCGTTAATATAGATTGTAAAGAGTTGGGGACCCAGCACTGACCCCTGTGGAACACCACTAGTTACTGATTGCCAGTCTGAGAATGAACCATTTATGCCAACTCTCTGCCTCCTGTTAGATAGCCAATCCTTTATCCATGCCAGAATATTACCCCCAATCCCGTGATTTTTTATCTTAAGCAATAATTTTTTGTGTGGCACCTTGTCAAATGCCTTTTGGAAGTCTAAATACACTATGTCCACTGGTTCCCCTTTATCCACCCTATATGTTACTTCCTCAAAGAACTCCAGCAAATTTGTCAAACATGATTTCCCCTTCATAAAACCATGCTGACTTGTAAGATTCGAAAATTTTCATTATATAATCACACAAGATAACAGGATTAATAATACAGCTTTATTGACCAAAAGAAGCTTGTACAGATAAAACCTTTGATAAAAGGGCATACAAAATGGCCGCCGGACCGCGTGATCAGTTTCTTGGACCATTTGATTTCTGTTACTGCAAGCCAGACAGGCTTGTGGATTGAGAACAGTAAGCCTGCGAAAGCCAGTATCGGGAAACCGAAACTCAGGGAAAAGGGCATACATATTCAATTGGATTCTAAGTACAAGACAGTTTCAGGCAACAGGATGGGGCCCATCAAGATATGGGCGGACAATGAATGAACACTTAAACCCATTTAATGTACAAAGGAAAAACCGTTTAACAGCCATCAAGGGAAATCTCCAGACCGATCAATATGCGAACCGAGTTACGGTGACAAAGTAAAAGACATTATCGGCCAGGAAGGCCAGTTAAGCTATCACCGGCTCCCGTTACAAGACAAAGCGCCCCTGCAGAGATTTCTGCCTGCCAAAAATATTACAAAGACTGGACTATGATCTGGCGGGAGATAAGACTGACCCAAAAGGGTATAACTATGAATTGAAAAAGGTCCATGGAAAGAAGAATTTCGATGCCGATTTCGTAAGGCGCTTCACCTCGACGGCTACGATTCATTCGTAGGACGATTCACTTCTTCGGTACAATTCGTAACTTCGGTGACGACGAGAAGACTTTTGGCTGGGAAGCCAGCTCGGCCAGGCAAGGCTCAACCGCGACGGGAAGACGAAGGAGGGTGGCCCGGGTACGTTTGTCAGGAGATCATCGACGACCCAGGCCAAAGGAGATGACACCCTCTGGAAAAGCCTAAGCCAGGCGGGAAAGAGAAATAAACGAACTCTCCCATGTGCATCCAGTTATTCAGCATCACATCTGCGGCAGAGTCTCCCATGCATCCAGTTCTTCAATAACTTTAACGGATTCAGCCATGACGAGCGCTCATCGAGGCTGTGTCCACTGCCTCATCGCCTGAGAGAGAGAGAAAAACAAGCTGCGCCAGAAGTTTCCAGATCCACGTGACGACGGAAAGCTGTGCCAAAAAGGCTGCGAACCCCCTCTTTTTGCGAATCTGAAAGTGGTGAGCATGATCCCGAGTTCCTCAAGTCGAAACTTAGTTTAGGTCTAGGGGAGGGAGAGGGTAAGGGTAATCGTAATGTGTTTCCCCTTTTTCGATGTGCTGTGTGTTTCCCATTTCCATGGAATCAAGTTTATAGATATGTGCATGCTCGTAGTCGCTTTGATTTGTGCTTATGATATGTATTTTATAATGCTGCAAACTGTTTAATAATAAAAGCCTCCATTTCGTGCTATTCAACCTGATCTATTGAGTCTTTCTCTGCACTACAGTTCCCTGCACCTAAGTCCAAGGTCTAGAACCGTAGGGGAGAGTGGGTTGAACCACTCAAGGGTAATTATTGCACGAAGCCTGGTAGGAGACCAGAACGAGCAAGAGAAACCCCCTACAGAAATGGCGACCGCGGCAGGACCTTGGCAGCAGGAATGTAGCGTGTTAGATCAAGGTTTAAATAAACAAAATGTCATGGATGAGAGGATAGCGGATTATGTTTTTGGGAAGGTGAACCTTACAAAACAGTGGATATCTGACCTGTTAAGAGATAGGCGTCCGCTAGACGCAGCCATCAAGCGGACAGAAAGCAAAGAGCACAAAAGATCGGTCGAAAAGGCGGTCTGGCTGATGTGTTACAAGAAGCAAGTCCAGCTTTTGGACCAGGTCGCTGTAGCACAGACAGCCCAGATCAAAGGGCTGCTCACAGAAGTAGAGGAAAAGGTTGCGGGAGGTCAAAAACTGATTCAATCGCTTAACGCACTGAATCAGGAATGCCAATCCGTAACTCACCGCCATGAGACCCGGATGGAGTATTTGGAATGTCAGGTCATTGAGGCCAAGGCCAGTGAAGGTAGAATGAAAGAGAGGTGTTTCCACCTAGCCAAGCAGGTAGCGACACAGGAGGAAAGTATCTTGGGGGCCAGGGCAGCATATAAGATGGCCATGGAGGATAGGTCTGAGAACACCGACCATAGCGCTTGCCACCGGGAGCTAGAGGACCTGAGAACGGCCCTAGCCAAGGCAAACGGATTGGTGTGTCTCATAAGCCCGCCAGCGAGCCAGCTACTGTTAGCCAAGGAATCCAAAAGACCGATTCCACAAGAGACAGCTAGGGTACCAACCCCCGAGCCCTCAGCACCTCCTGCCTATGATGAGTCTTGGACTCCGGGGAAGGAAACGGAGAAGTCAGACACAGGGGTTCTCGAGGCAGAGCAACCCCAGGTAGCAGAGTCAGGACCGGCACCGATGTGTCCCACGCGACACCGGAGGCTCGGTCCGGACCAAGCGAATGGCGATGACGGACCCCTCGTGAATCAGATCATAATGCCCCATAGCGCACGACAGCTAAGGGAAATGATCAGTCACATCCCAAAACTCTCCGAGTCAGGAGATCCCTCCGTCCATTTTAGGGACGTGGAGCAGACCGCAGCAGTTAATGACTGCGACGGGGTTGAACAGTCCAAAATGCTGCTGTTCTCCCTGGACAGCTCGCTCCTCCAGTGTCCCCCTGACGAGAGCAAGAGAGGGCACAAGGCGTATGAGGAGTTACGGGATGAGATCCTGGAGATTATGGGGGAGGGTGACGGAACTCCGTTCCTCCGATTGGAAAGGACGGTACAGCTAGAGGGAGAGCCCCCACGGGTTTTCGCCGGAAGGTTGTGGCCAGTGTATCGGCACAGCTGTCCGGGCGGGCCGGACCGGAATGGGCTGAATGATAACCAAAGGGCTCATTGGCTCCGCCGGTGAGGGAGCAGGCCAAAGCATGGTTTGACCCCACGAACCCCCGCTCCACGGAGGAAGTAGTACTTGATCAGCTCACGATAAGTTACAGGAACAACAAGAGTAGGGATGTGTCTTCCTCAAAAGGAAAGGTGTATGAGGCGAGGCCTGCAGCTCCTGCTAAAAAAGAATGGCATCAGGAGGGGAATCGCGCCCCCCAAGCCAAGAGCAGTTGTTACGGGTGTGGAAAGGAGGGTCATTGGCGCCGGGACTGTAGAAATCCATGGAAGGATAATAGAGGGAAATTTCCCGCAGTCCAAGCCCAGACCGTTACCACAGCACCAGCCCAAAACCAAACCGTAGCCCCTGCCCCAGCACCAGGAGCTGGTGCAGTTGTGGATCCCGCCGCGATTGAGTCAATCATACAGACAATGCGGTCTCTAATGACCTTGCAGGGGAAGGTGGCAGTCGTCAACAACCCTGTTGCTCCCCCAGCCCCAACCGCAGCGCCCCAATGACTGAAGCCCGCGCAGCCCGTCTACCTGTGTCCGCTCCGTTATGACGCGTGGAGAAGACCCGTTGTGGAGATGGAGGTGGAGAAGGAAAAGGGTAGTTACCTGTTGGATACGGGAGCATCATGTACCGTGACCCACACAGCTAAGCCTTTTGCCTCACCTCTATCTACCCAGGCTCCATTCTCAGTAGTGGGTTTCACAGGCAGAGAACAGGCTGGCGCGTACTCCATCCCGCTCTCCATTCATTTGGGAGCACTCCACACCACATGGACGTGCATCCTATTGAAGTGGAATGAGGGGGGTGGGAAAGGCATCCTCGGGGCTGATTTCTTGGTGGAACACGGAATCCTCGTGGACCTTAGAAATCACTGTCTCTGGGGAGCCGAGAATGGGTTAGGTAAGGTAGTTGTGATCCCAGGGAAGGGAGAAAAGGGGACCCTGTGCACCATGAAGCCGTCAGGGGGTTACGACCTCGAATTTCTGGTCGCGGACGTCCCAACGGACTTGCAAGCGTTTGTGTCGGACAATCTGACCGCGTTTGCCACCCACAAGCACGACTGTGGGAGGGTCACCGGGTTTGAGGTCAGCGTAGACAGGGACCCCATGATCCGGCCCCAAAAGCAGTATAACTTCCCCAAGGAGGCAGAACCCGACATGGAGACAGCAATATCTTCCTTGGTGCAGCAGGGCGTGTTGAGACAAATAGCCACTCACGTGAACTCCCCATTATGGCCGGTAAAAAAGCCGGACAATTCGTGGAGGGCCACGGTGGACGATAGAGTCCTCAACAGTAACATCCCAGCCTGCGCGCCCACGGTAGCAGCAGTTGCCGACCTAATAGGGAGTATTCCAGCATCCGCGGCCACGTTCACAGTGCTGGATATCTCGAACGGTTTTTGGTCCATTCCAATGCGGCGGGAGGATCAGTACAAGTTTGCCTTTACTTTTAAAGGGCAACAGTATACTTGGAACTGCTTGCCACAGGGTTTTCACAACAGCCCCAGCATTTTCCATCAATGCATGGCGGGAAGTTTACAAGAATTTAGCCAGCCCAATCGGATAGTGCAGTATGTGGACGACTTACTCCTGTTCACGGACTCAAGGGAGGAGCACGGCCCACTATTAGCCGAATTATTGGAACTGCTAGAAAGGAAGGGTTTCAAAGTAAACCCAAAGAAAGCACAGATCGGCCGGCAAGAGGTGAAATTCCTGGGTCTGGCCATCCGCGCTGGAGAAAGAGCCATAGATAAGGCTAGACGGGAATCGGTGCAAGATCTACCGATCCCTAACACAGTAACAGGTGTAAGGTCCTTTTTGGGGTTGATCGGGTACTGCAGGGATTTCATCGAGGACTATGCAGCCACAGCAGCCCCGCTACTCCGACTCTTACACAAGGGAGTCGAGTGGTCTTGGGATGAGGGGTGTCAGGCAGCATTCGAGAAGTTGAAAAGGGATCTGCAGACCGCGCCAGCCTTAGGGGCCATAGATGGGGAAGAGGAGTTCTTCCTGGAAGTAGCCGCTAGTGGGGACAGCCTGAGCGCCGTGCTGCTCCAGGAGCGACACGGCAAGCTGAGACCAGTGGTCTATTCCTCCAGGGTACTCACGGATGTGGAGAGGAGTTTTTCCAATTGCGAACGGCATCTCCTGGCCACGCATTGGTCTGTGAACAGATCAGTGATCTTCACAGGAACCTCTCCCATCACTCTCCTCACCCATCACACCCCCACAAAGATGCTTCTGGATGGAAGGATTAAGGATGGGACTGTAAGCAGCGCCCGGATTGCGCGCTGGACCCTCCTCCTTTCCCAGATGGATCTCAAAGTTAAAGGTCTCTGCGAGCCGAAGCTCGCAGCCAACATGGTATATCCCGGAACAGCCCATCGGTGTTCCGTCGAAGGGGTATGGGAGGTTAACATAGGTTTACGGGCCGGGATACACCCCACAGGCCGCGAGATCTATGTAGACGGTTCCAGCACGGTATCTGCTGGCGAACGACTCACAGAGTGTGGAGTTTATGACCCTGCGGCAAACATTGCCTTGGCAATTAAGCTCCCCAGCACTATGAGCGCACAGCAAGCTGAACTGTCCGCGGTGGCGTACGTGGTCACCCACCCCGAAACCTTCCCGACCCCATACACGATTTGCTCGGACAGCATGTTCACGTGCAATTCGTGTACGGAATACCTCGCCATCTGGTCCCGCCGCGGATATACCTTCGCGAACGGACGGCCTTTAACAGTTAAGCCCTTGCTGGAAAAGATCCTGGCAGCTGTGGGGGAGGAAGGGGAGGTGTTCATCCACAAGGTGAAGGCTCATTCCACCACAGAACCCCGCAGTCAGGGCAACCAGCAGGCGGATGCGCTAGCCAGGGAGGGTGCCCGCAACGGCATTTTCTGGGACCCCTATGGACCCGGACCCATGGCGGCGATCCAAGGCGGGGAGGGGACTCCAGGGAACACAGGGGTGACACCGCCCCTAGACCTAAAAAACGTCCAGACCCTGGATCCCGCCCTCAAAACGGTCCTCAAAGCCATTGCTGAGGGCAAGCAGGTAGAGGGTCCGTACAGTACGGCAGCCCTCTCAGTCAAGGAAGGCATGCTGTTCCGAGAGGAGCAGTGGGTTGTGCCGCAGCAGCACCGGAGGGAATTCCTTCAACTGGCCCATGAGGGTCCAGGGGCAGGACACCCCGGGCCCGAGGTTACTTGGCAACGGGTAGAGCAGGCGGGATGGTGGCCGGGACTGAGGGACGATGTCCGCGAGTTCTGTGCGAGCTGTCTTGTGTGCGCTGCAAACAACCCAGACCCCCAGAAAAGGAAGGTGCCCATGGGACACATCAGGAGGGTAGAGGGACCGTGGCAATCGATTCAGGTCGACTACATAGGGCCCCTGCCCGCCGCCCAGGGCGGTTATAAGTATTGCCTTGTTCTGGTGGATGTGTTCACCAAATGGGTAGAAGCTTTCCCGTGCAGAACAGCTACGGCGCTGGGTACTGCCAAGATCTTGATCCGGGAAGTGTTCTCACGGTGGGGACTCCCCCGTTTTGTTGAGTCCGATCAAGGGAGTCAGTTCACCGGTCAAGTGATGCAGAACACCCTCATGCTCTTGGGCATTGAAGGGAAGTGGCACGTAGCGTACAATCCCCAGTCATCCGGGATTGTTGAGCGCATGAACCGGACCCTCAAGGAAAAGCTGAGGAAAGAGACAATGGGCTCGCCCCAGAAATGGGCGGAGATCCTGCCTTTGGTCCTCATGGGGATCCGAGCCAGCCAGTCCAAAAGTACGGGGTACTCCCCGCACGAATTAATGACTGGGAGGATCATGCGAACACCCACCCATGTACTAGCCCCAGTGCTCACTGAGGGCCAACTCCAAGAGGTGAAACGAGACAAGTTCGTCCAGACCCTTTTGGAGCGCCTGAAGCAGATTTATGGGCAGGCGGCTGGGAACATGGGGAGACAGCATCAGGGCAATCGACTGTTGCTGGAACCTCGTAAGCAACAAGAGTGGGAAGTCGGAGACCAGGTCATGGTTAGGAACTATGCCCGGGTGGGGAGTTTTGAACCACTGTACATGGGGCCTTACAGCATTGTAGACAAGGCCAGCCCCATGGTTTATGCAGTGAAGGTGCCCCGATGTACAAAATGGTTTCACATTAACCAGTGCAAACTGCTTAAGGCGGGTGCACAAGGGACAACAACAGGGGCCAGGTCTGAGGACAAAAATCCCCAGCCTGCGACAGAGTCACAGACCACACAGGCTGGAACAGTGGTCTGCGTGAAGGGAGGAGTCATCCCATTGGAGTGGGAGGTCTCCCCTCTGATTTGGGATTCGGACGGGGAGGAGGCCGAACAGCTCGACCCCGCCCTTGACCCGATCACGGAGGAGGATGAGTCAGAGGACGAAGATCCCGCCCTCGACTCAAGCTCAGGGGAGGTAGGGATTGGGGGAGGAGACTCACTACCTGTAGGGACAGGTGAGGTGGAGTCGGATACCACAGATCCCGGCCCCGGGGGGGCGGAGCCAGAGGGAAGGGAGCCGGAGCCGGCAGCTGTGGTGGAACCACAGGCTGTGACGGTGAAAGTCCCAACCCCCGGTCCATCAGGCCTGGGAGCCTCACCCAAGGCAGCCCCTCATAGGTCGACTCGAACGCCCCAGCCCAGAAGGCAATGGTCCAACTCTCCCTATCTTCCCCAACCTCGATACAGAGCAGCCCGAGAAAGGCACGATTCACATCCAGCAGCGACAGGCTGCGGGGGATCAAAGCAAAAGGTCAGTGCAGCCCCGCCACAGGAAGCGGCACGCTGCAGCCCTCACAGGAATTAGGTAGGCCGCCCGGAGGAGGGCGGCGCTGTACATAGGTGTTAGGTAATGATAAGTTAAGTTAAGTAATTTTAATGTTAGTTTAAGATGACGGGATGTTTAAAGGATAGTTTTCAAAGTCTGCCCAGTATGTGTGGTTGTTTGGAAGCGGGGTCAAGGGACCCGCGCGTCCGTTTAATTAAGCCAGCACCTGTTGGGAGCCTGGCTACATCATCTTGTCGATTACAGAAACCAGGGATACAATGGAAAGGATTCTCGTAGGGATCGCGGTGATCGGGTGCGGGCTGGCCTACCGGGGCCGCACCAAGGACGTCATCGTATTCGGGTGTTCCGGGGACACAGCCCCCATTGCGACGGATGGGACGGGGAAGCGAGAGGTTGAGGAAACTGCCACCTACTTCCACCAAGGGAGATGGCCAGGATGGCTGGGGACCAATTCTACGGAATACTCCAGCAATTTCGGTTTCGCCTACCAAGAGACTTCATTATCGTGCCCTCGGGTGAGGATCCTTGCACCCAGAGTCAGCGTTACCGTGGGAAAGAAGATCTGTTTGGTGTGTAATGGGAACGTACCACTAAGTCGATGGTGGTGGCTGCAAAAGCTGGGAAAGGACATGAAAAACTCTACTATCGAGTGGGAGCGACTGGGTAACAATACCCATCGGACAATTACGGGGACTCACGGACAATTACGTGTGTGTTTGGACAAATGGTGGGAACCAGATGAAGGAATATATGTCTGTATGTGGGGTTCGAAACGCGTCTGCCCCAAGGGCATATCCATCTTTTTCCAGAGGCAGTGGCAGGACGAAGGAAAGGGGATGAGATGGGATGTCAGCACTCGGGCCTGCAGAGCCCCATACTCCCCGATTCCGGTAAACGCCACTGAACTCATCACCCACCCACGCAAGCCCCTGCCCACTATCCCGGTAGCACTAGCCCAGAAGGAAGGGTGCCCCACCACCACAAAGGGACCCGGGAACGGGTTACTATTGGTACCCACCGGTCAGGTGCTGTACCAAGGGGTACACTACGCGGTGGCCTCAGTGATTTTAAACCTCACTGAGGTACGATTGCCGGAGTGGTGTCCCAGGGAGACGGAACAGTTGTACCAGGTACTGTTAACCCGAATGTTCAGACAATTTTACGAGTTTGACTTTGCCGACATCGACAAGGCCAAATTATACACCACACCACAGGAAGTTTTGGATCGGGTAGGGAGGCAAAGAAGGGGTACTGGAAATGACATTTTCACTGCTTTTAACACCGGAACGCCTGTTGTCAACGCTCTAGACAACGTGGAGCTGCAGACACAGATCAATGGTTTAAAAACCCAGTTAAGGAACATACTGACAAGCGAAAATAAGGTAGTGGGTTCTGAGCTGCATGAAGACCAAGCCATGACACTACACTTAAAGGAAATAATTGCTGAGCTGGAGAAGCATGCTAGGACAGTAAATGCGCTCATTAAGGAGGATCGGAATGCGTCCGATCAGGCTGCGCAGAACGAGGCTTGTGTGCTATACGGGGCGTGGTTACTGGGCGAGGGCCGCAGTAATCTGGAGGATTTAAAACAAGGTTTGGTCCCGTCCTGGATCAGCAACAAGCACTTGCAAGCGCTCCACCCTTTCGAGAACGCATTAAGTCCGTGCCAGCTCAGACTAGCTGCAGAGGCGTACCCAGTCCCAGTGGACTGCAGACGCCCGAATCACACTATCATGGCAATCGTAATAAGGATGCCGGTGTTGGGTCCCGCAGCAAGGCCCGCCCCAGTATACAGGGCGGAGAACATTGGAGTCATTCAGGGGGGTGCGCACATTCGTTACGCAGTGGTCCAGCCTTATGTCATCAGATGGGAGCGTACGATGACAGGCACCGACCTCTTGGGGTGTCGTAGCCGGGGAGCACACATCATCCTGTGCCCCCAGCATTTGAATGCCTTTTTGAAACCACAGTGCGGGTTCAGAGCCGCTAGCGCGAAGCCGATAAATTGCACCATGGAGGCAATGGCAAAGGACCATGTGCCCCCGCAGGTGGCATATATCGGAGGTGGGACATACTGTGTCACCACTGCAGCGCCTCACTACCACCATGGACAGCACGAGTGGTGTCCGGTCAGTGACAACAGTTTCTGTTTCAAACCCAGGGCTGAAGTTCAAGTGGCACAACAACGGATTGTCCCCATTCCTGCACCCTCCACCGTTCACCTCACTGTAAAAGAGAATTTCACGGACTTGCTGCGATTCATCGCGCATTTTGGTTATGTCATTCCCCCTCTCCCCGAACACCTCACCAAGATTTTAAAAGCCGCTATAGTTTCACAGAAACATTTTTACGCACTGGAGCAGAAGACAATAGAGATAGGAAAAGACATATTGGATATAGTCACCCCACCATGGTGGGACCTATTCACCAATATGGAGATCCCGGCCTGGATTAGAATAGCATCCCACATCCTAGTAGTGTGTCAGGTTTTAATTGTAATATTTTTATTGTTCGTGCATTGCAAGAGAGGCAAACGCCTCCAGAGGCACGAGAACACAGGAGAATGGAGAGAACGCTATGTACGAGTGGGGTAAGAGGACACCCCAGTGTAAGCAGCTAGCGTTAAAAAAAAAAGCGTCCCTCCATTTTTAGATTTTCAGCCACTGCATGATTTAAGTGTGTGAATATTGTAATGTTATAGCCGTTTGGTGAAGTTTGTTTTTTTTGATTAATAAAAGGTGTATGCAGGTGGTGCAAGGAGCATTGGGCCCTTCACATCTGAAAGATTAATGTGTTATAGTTTAAGGTAATACTGCCTATGATTGTCCAATTGTACACAAGGTAATTTTCTGAAATGGGAACTGCATGTGTCATGGGGGTCATAGATAGTTAATTACCGGGAATGTTTGGACGTGAGGAATCGGGAAAAATTTGCTCACCAAGGATTATTGATACTGTAAGCAAGCTATCAGTATCACAGGGGGGACTGTAAGATTCGAAAATTTTCATTATATAATCACACAAGATAACAGGATTAATAATACAGCTTTATTGACCAAAAGAAGCTTGTACAGATAAAACCTTTGATAAAAGGGCATACAAAATGGCCACCGGACCTCGTGATCAGTTTCTTGGACCATTTGATTTCTGTTACTGCAAGCCAGACAGGCTTGTGGATTGAGAACAGTAAGCCCGCGAAAGCCAGTATCGGGAAACCGAAACTCAGGGAAATGGGCATACATATTCAATTGGATTCTAAGTACAAGACAGTTTCAGGCAACAGGATGGGGCCCATCAAGATATGGGCGGACAATGAATGAACACTTAAACCGATTTAATGAACAAAGGAAAAACCGTTTAACAGCCATCAAGGGAAATCTCCAGACCGATCAATATGCGAACCGAGTTACGGTGACAAAGTAAAAGACATTCTCGGCCAGGAAGGCCAGTTAAGCTATCACCAGCTCCCGTTACAAGACAAAGCGCCCCTGCAGAGATTTCTGCCCGCCAAAAATATTACAAAGACTGGACTATGATCTGGCGGGAGATAAGACTGACCCAAAAGGGTATAATTATGAATTGAAAAAGGTCCATGGAAAGAAGAATTTCGATGGCGGTTTCGTAAGGTGCTTCACCTCGACGGCTACGATTCATTCGTAGGACGATTCACTTCTTCGGTACAATTCGTAACTTTGGTGACGACGAGAAGACTTTTGGCTGGGAAGCCAGCTCGGCCAGGCAAAGCTCAACCACAACGGGAAGACGAAGGAGGGTGGCCCGGGTACGTTTGTCGGGAGATCATCGATGACCCAGGCCGAAGGAGAAGACACTCTCTGGAATAGCCTAAGCCAGGCGGGAAAGAGAAATAAACGAACTCTCCCATGTGCATCCAGTTATTCAGCATCACATCTGCGGCAGAGTCTCCCATGCATCCAGTTCTTCAATAACTTTAACGGATTCAGCCATGACGAGCGCTCATCAAGGCTGTGTCCACTGCCTCATCGCCTGAGAGAAAGAGAAAAACAAGCTGCGCCAGAAGTTTCCAGATTCACGTGACGACGGAAAGCTGTGCCAAAAAGGCTGCGAACCCCCTCTTTTTGCGAATCTGAAAGTGGTGAGCATGATCCCGAGTTCCTCAAGTCGAAACTTAGTTTAGGTCTAGGGGAGGGAGAGGGTAAGGGTAATCGTAATGTGTTTCCCCTTTTTCGATGTGCCGTGTGTTTCCCATTTCCATGGAATCAAGTTTATAGATATGTGCATGCTCGTAGTCGCTTTGATTTGTGCTTATGACATGTATTTTATAATGCTGCAAACTGTTTAATAATAAAAGCATCCATTTCGTGCTATTCAACCTGGTCTATTGAGTCTTTCTCTGCACTACAGTTCCCTGCACCTAAGTCCGAGGTCTAGAACCATAGGGGAGAGTGGGTCGAACCACTCAAGGGTAATTATTGCACAAAGCCTGGTAGGAGACCAGAAAGAGCAAGAGAAACCCCCTACAGACTTTGTCCTATTAAATTATGATTATCCAAATGTCCTGTTACTGTCTCCTTAATAATGGACTCCAAAATTTTACCTACCACAGATGTTAGGCTAACCGGTCTATAGTTTCCAGCCTTCTGTCTACTGCCCTTTTTAAATAAGGGTGTTACATTAGCAGTTTTCCAGTCTGCCTGGACCTTTGCCGAGTCCAGGGTGTTTTGGAAAATTATTACCAATGCATCCACAATCCCTACCGCTACTTCCCTCAAGACCCTAGGATGTAAGCCATCAGGTCCAGGTGATTTATCCGCCTTGAGTCCCATTATTTTGGGACGATGATGATGATGAGGTAGGCAGGTGGTGAAATTAATTCTTACAGATATAAACCCCACCACAAGAGAGAGCTCTAACCAAGCACTCACGCTTGCATTTTATTAATTTTACTGTGGAGCAGACAAAGATGTATATTAGCAGATGGATCAAAAGACAGATCGCTTCAGAACATTGATATCCAGGAGTAATTGGAAGACAGCACAGTATAACATCAGACAACTTGGAAACATTTATTAAACAGCATACATCAACCGATCAACAATTTGTTGAACTACTTGCTATTGATATTTAGGTTTACTCCTGTGCTGCCTCCTGCCCTTTCTGCCTGCGGTACCCCACTAGTCACTGACTGCCACTCAGAAAAAGACCCGTTTATTCCAACTCTTTGCTTCCTGTCTGCCAACCAGTTCTCTATCGAAGTCAGTACCTTACCCCCAGCTGTAAGGTTCGCAAAATTCTGCAGATCCCCCAAACCAAGAAGATTACCTCAACGGAGAGATTTTTGGACTGTTTAAAGAATATTGGGACAAAAAGGAGCTTAAAGTCAAAACCCCAGATTTTGGTTATTCCAGGCCTGTGGAAGGCTGCGACAAAGGGGTTGGGATGGGCCTCTGTAAAACAAGCAGTTTGGGTATTGGCATAGGCCAAACTGTCTGGGAATGTTCTGGGCTGTCTCCGGCATTCCACATAAATGACAATAGGCCTACGGAAGAGCAGTTCCCGCCAAAATGACAGAGCCATCAAGAGTATACATAATGCAGTAAATGCCACTGATCAACAAAAGGGTCCCTGACCCCAGCAGGAGAAGACAAAACTTATTATCGGACCAAAAATTTAAACAGTCATTTTAAAACCAATTTAGGTTTCGATGGACCATCCCGAACCTAGTTTACACCAACTTAAAGTCAATTAAGATAGGTGGGACCAGCTCGAAACCCATTAAAGAATTCAAAACTATTAATGTTAACGAGCCCGCCAAAAATGACAATGGGCCAGAGAAGATTTGGTGAGCAGATAAGCAAGGTCTCAAATGGTATCATTGGGGCCTGCTTTTTCAGGAGATATGTTCATTCTCATCGCACACGCAGAGGGACGGAGAAAGGAAGAGAGAGGAGTCGGTTTCGTTCAGCCAAGGAGTTCGGTTCGGAGAAGAAAAAGAAGGGAACTTCAAAATCCTCGACAAGTCACAAGAGTATCTGAGCCAGGAGAAGACACCATCAAACGTCTCGCGGCAACCAAAGGCCACCGCGACCAACAAGAAACCAACCTGGGAGAAACCGAAGATTCGCAAGTTTGTTTCCACTCTACAAACTATCCTGACTTACCCCTGGGTAAGATTTGATGAAAAGACTCTAAACCCTAGCTCTGACCAAAAGAAATTGGTTACTTACCCGATAGATCCAATACGCACCCGACCGCATCAGCGGACACGCGGAGACTGAAAAAGCAACGCAGGTGAAGTCTTCTACCGTGTCCGGGGTATGGCAGGCCCCAACCGCCACACCTAGAGAACCCCAAAATCGCGAACCTCTACAACTATCAAGGAAGTCGTTTGGTGAGCATTATCCCTGGTCCCTCTGGAGTCCAACTTAGTTAGTGTACTGGGATTGGGAGGGGTGAAGTATTCTGTCTATTGTTATTCTCCCTCGTATATTCCGAAGTGTTCCCCCTTTTAGAGTGATAAGATTATTGTGTTGTGTATATATTCTTGTCTCAAATAAAATCTAAGTTCTTTCACAAACTCAGTTGTCTGTTGCAAGTTCATTACAACCCCCAAATAAGTCCATGGTCTAGAACCAAGGGAGTGGGAGCGATTCGAACCGCTCATAAGTCAGAGGCGAAGCTGACCCAAACACCACCCCTTACACAGCCCAAGTCTCAATGTCGTCCAAGTCTTGTTGCATGTGGGCATGGACTGCTTCATTATCTCAGGAGTTGTGAATGGCACTGAACACTGTGCAGTCATCAGCGAACATCCCCACTTCTGACCTTATGCTGGAGGGAAGGTCATTGATGAAGCAGCTGAAGATGGTTGGGCCTAGGACACTGCCCTGAGGAACTCCTGCAGCGATGTCCTGGGGCTGTGATGATTGACCTCCAACCACCACAACATCTTCCTTTGTGCTCGGTATGACTCCAGCCAGTGGAGAGTTTTCCCCCGATTCCCATTGATTTCAGTTTTACGAAGGCACCTTGATGCCACATTCGGTCAAATGTTGCCTTGATGTCAAGGGCAGTCACTCTCACCTCACCTTTGGAATTCAGCTCTTTTGTCCATGTTTGGACCAAGGCTGTAATGAGGTTGGGAGCTGAGTGGTCTTGGCGGAACCCAAACTGGGCATCGGTGAGCAGGTTATTGGTGAGTAAGTACTACTTGATAGCACTGTTGATGACACCTTCCATCACTTTGCTGATAATTGAGAGTAGACTGATGGGGCGGTAATTGGCCGGATTGGATTTGTCCTGCTTTTTGTGGACAGGACATACCTGGGCAGTTTTCCACATTGTCGGGTAGATGCCAGTGTTGTAGCTGTACTGGAACAGCTTGGCTAGAGGTGCGGCTAGTTCTGGAGCACAAGTCTTCAGCACGACAGCTGGGATGTTGTCGGGGCCCACAGCCTTTGCTGTAACCAGTGCACTCAGCCCTTTCCTGATATCACGTGGAGTGAATCGAATTAGCTAAAGACTGGCTTCTGTGATGGTGGGGACCTCAGGAGGAGGTCGATATGGATCATCCACTCGGCACTTCTGGCTGAAGATGGTTGCAAACACTCTGGGCTAAAAATTCGGTATCGCCGCGCCAGGTCTTTAGTGCCCGAAATTTTGCGTTCGCCCGGATTCCCGTAGCGCCCGCCTGAAATTCAGTTGCGCCGCCCCAAGACGGAGGCGGGCGCTATTGCAGGGTTTGGCCGCCTCGTTTGGGGCGATGAAAGTCAGTTTCAGGCGTCCAGCTGCCGCTGCGGCACCCGATGCGGTGCGGCAGGCTGGGGTACTGCAGGCCTCCTCCTTCTCTTAAGGAGGAGCTGCCTGCAGCCGTGAGATCACCGCTGGATTCCCCCGGCAAATGAGCCCGGCACCACGGAGAAGTGCCGGGCTCGCGGGAGTCAGACACCAATGCCGCGGAGGGGTGGTGCAGGAGTCCGGGGAGGGAGGTGCGGCCAGGCGGCCGCCGGGAAAGCAGCCGGCCGCCCCTCCACCTTTATGCACCGGCCTCTCGGAGCTGCAAGGCACCGTTTTTCAAACGCTGTTTGCGGCCGCTACGGGCGAGGCGGCCGCAACTGAATTTGGCCATCGGCACGGAATAGCATTGGAACCGGGGCGCTGCGCACACCGATGACGTCATCGGTGCCGGCGCAGCGCTACCGGCTAACGCCGATGTTAGGGACCAACTGAATTTCGGGCGCTAAAAAACTTCCGGCGCAAACCACTCTATAGCCAATAAGTGGGCGCAAACGCGACTGAATTTCTAGGCCTCTGTCTTTTGCACTCACGTGCTGAGCTCCACCATCATTGAGGATGGAGATATTCATGGAGCCTCCCCCTCCCGTTAGTTGTTTAATGGTCCACCATCTTTCACTACTGGATGTGGCAGGACTGCAGAGCTTTGATCTGACCTGTTAATTGTGGGATGGCTTAGCTCTGTCTATAGCATGCTGCTTCCACTTTTTAGCATGTATGTAGTCCTGTGTTGCAGTTTCCCCAGGTTGGCACCTCATTTTTACATATGCCTGGTACTGCTCCTGGCGTGCTCTACTACACTCCTTATTAAACCAGGATTGGTCCCCTGGCTTGATGGTAATGTTAGAGTGAGGGATATGCCGGGCCATGAGGTTACAGATTGTGGTGGAATACAATTCTGCTGCTGCTGATGGCCCACAGCACCTCATGGATGCCCAGTTTTGAGCTGCTAGATCTGTTCTAAATCAATCCCATTTAGCACGGTGGTAGTGCCACACAACACAATGGAGAGTGTCTTCGGTGTGAAGATGGGACTTCGTCTCCACAATGACTGTGCGGTGGTCACTGCTACCAATGCTGTCAAGGACAGATGCATCTGCGACAGGTAGATTGGTGAGGATGAATTCAATTAGGTGTTTCCCTCACGTTGGTTCTCTCACCACCTGTCGCAGGCCCAGACTGGCAGTTATTTCCTTCAGGACTCTGCCAGCTCGGTCAGTAGTGGTGCTACCGAGCCACTCTTGGTGATGGGCATTGAAGTCCCCCACTCAGAGTATGGTGTGGAGATGCCGGAGTTGGACTGGGGTGGACAAATGTAAGAAGTCACACAACACCAGGTTATAGTCCAACAGCTTTATTTGAAATCACAAGCTTTCGGAGCGCTGCTCCTTCGTCAGGTGAAGTGGAGAGATGCATAAAAACACAGCTTATATAGTCAGAGAATAATGTCAGTTGTTTACAGGTAATCTTTCTAACTGCCATTTATCACACCTCGGCAGAGAGATAATCACAGCAATCAAAGGTGTATTCTGTGTCCTTGCTACTCTTCCAAGCGGTGTTCAACATGGAGCAGTACTGATTCATCAGCTGAGGGAGGGCGGTAGGTGGTAATCAGCAGGAGGTTTCCTTGCCCATGCTTGACCTGAAGCCATGAGACTTCATGGAGTCCGGAGTCAATGTTGAGGACTCCCAGGGTCACTCCTTCCTGACTGTATACCACTGTGCTGCCACCCCTGGTGAGTCTGCCCTGCCGGTGGGACAGGACATACCCAGGGATGGTGATGGAGGAGTTTGGGACATTGGCTGAAAGGTATGATTCTGTGAGTATGACTATGTCAGGCTATTGCTTGACTAGTCTGTGGGACAGCTCTCCCAATTTTGGCACAAGTCTCCAGATATTGGTGAGGAGGACTTTGCAGAGTCAAATGGGCTGGGTGTGCCGTTGCTGCGTCTGTAGCCACACAACAATGGAATGTATATTCATTGAGAATTTTGGAATTGAGTCCTCCATGATTATTGCATTACCTTTGATACAAATTCGCTGTTCTTCTTCAAATAGTGTCATGGGGCCTTGTACATCTACCTGAGAAGGCAGTCAGAGCCTCGGTTTAACATCTAACTAATAAGTCAGGCAGGGCCTCGGTTTAACATCTACCTGAGCAGACCAGGACTCAGTTTAACATTTAAGTCGGAAAAACCAACGTGAATCACTAATTGTCTCACAGTGAAGGGAACCAATCAGCACCACCCGGCCTATCCCACAGGTAACTCGAGTCCCACACTGCACAGCGGACTCTCAATTCCTTCCTGAGAATGAATTTTTAACAAAGTTGTCTGGGGTACAAAAAGAAATATCACACTGGTACAGCATGGGTTAATCTTTTGTATCTGGATAAAGGCAAGTTATTGCAATTGTGTAGAGGGAGGTTTACTCTGTATCTAACCCGTGCTGTACCTGCCCTGGGAGTGTTTGATGGGACAGTGTAGAGGGAGGTTTACTCTGTATCTAACCCGTGCTGTACCTGCCCTGGGAGTGTTTGATGGGACAGTGTAGAGGGAACTTTACTCTGTATCTAACCAGTGTTGTACCTGCCCTGGGAGTGTTTGATGGGACAGTGTAGAGGGAACTTTACTCTGTATCTAACCTGTACTGTGCCTGCCCTGGGAGTGTTTAATGGAACAGTGTAGAGGGAACTTTACTCTGTATCTAACCAGTGTTGTACCTGCCCTGGGGGTGTTTGATGGGACGGTGTAGAGGGAGCTTTACTCTGTATCTAACCCGCGCTGTACCTGCCCTGGGAGTGTTTGATGGGACAGTGTAAACGGAGCTTTACTCTGTATCTAACCCTTGCTGTACCTGCCCTGGGAGTGTTTGATGGGAGACTGTAGAGGGAGCTTTACTCTGTATCTAACCAGTGCTGTAGCTGCCCTGGGAGCATTTGGTGGGACTGATTAGAGGGAGCTTTACTATGTATCTAACACGTGCTGTACCTGCCCTAGGAGTGTTTAGTGAGACATTGTAGAGGGAGCTTTGCTCTGTACCTAACCCGTGCTGGCCCTGCCCTGGGAGTGTTTGATGGGACAGTGTAGAGGGAGCTTTACTTTGTATCTGATATACCTTAAATAGCTACAGAGACTGGTAGTTATAACTCAAACAGTTGGCTTTTAATAGCTTAGAACTGGACAGAACAGAACACACATGTTAGCCTCCTGACCAGCTTCTCAGAAGTGAACTAGGAGGCGGAGCCAGGGGCGAAGTAACAGATCAGGACAATCAATGGCACAGCAGAATGGTATACAGTACATCAGCATTCCTGGCCAACCAAGAAAACAGCAGGGTTACAATAGATTACAATAGGAAACTATACACAGGTAGAATAAGGTATATACTTATAAGACTTATTTCACCACAGTATCTAACCCGTGCTGTAGCTGCCCTGGAATTGTTTCATGGGACAGTGTAGAGGGAGCTTTACTCTGTATCCAACCAGTGCTGTACCTGCCCTGGGAGTGTTTGATGGGACAGTGCAGAGGGAGTTTTACTCTGTATCTAACCCGTGCTGTACCTGCCCTAGGAGGGTTTGATGGGACAGTGTAGAGGGAGCTTTACTCTGTATGTAACACAGGCTATACCTGCCCTGGGATTGTATGAAAGGAATGTGTAGAGTGAGCTTTACTCCATATCTAATCCGTGCTGTACCTGCCCTAGGCGTGTTTGATGGGACAGTGCAGAGGGAGATTTACTCTGTATCTAACTCGTGCTGTGCCTGCCCTGGGAGTGTTTAATGGAACACTGTAGAGTGAACTTTACTCTGTATCTAACCAGTGTTGGGCCTGCCCTGGGAGTGTTTGGTGGGACAGTGTAGAGGGAGATTTATTCTGTCTCTAACCAGTGCTGTACCTGTCCTGGGAGTGTTTGATAGGACAGTGTAGAGGTAGCTTTACTCTGCATCTATTCCGTGATGTACCTGCCCTGGTAGTGTTTGATGGGACAGTGCAGATGGCGCTTTACTCTGCATCTATTCCGTGCTGTATATGCCCTGGGTGTGTTTGATGGGCGAGTGTAGAGGGAGCTTTACTCTGTATCTAACCCGTGCTGTACATGCCCTGAGACTGTTTGATGGGAGAGTGTAGAGGGAGCTTTACTCTGTATCTAACCAGTGCTGTACCTGCCCTGGGAGTGTTTGATGCGACAGTGTAGGGGGAGCTTTACTCTGCATCCAACCGGTGCTGTATCTGCCCTAGGAGTGTTTGATGGGACAGTGCAGAGGGAGCTTTACTCTGTATCCAACCCGTGCTGTGTCTGCACTGGGAATGTTTAATGGGGCAGTGTAGATTGAACTTTACTCTGAATCTAACCCATGCTGTACCTGCCCTGGGAGTGCTTGACGGGAAAGAGTAGAGAGAGATTTACTCTGTATCCAAACCATGCTGTATCTGCCCTGAGATTGTTTGATGGGACAGTGTAGAGTGAGCTTTACTCTGTATCTAACCCCTGCTGTACCTGCCCTGGGAGCGTTTGATGGGAGAGTGTAGAGTGAGCTTTACTCCGTATCTAACCCGTGCTGTACCCGCCCTGAGAATGTTTGATGGGACAGTGTAGAGGAAGCTTTACTCTGTATCTAACACATGCTATACCTGCCCTGATAATGTTTGATGGGGCAGTTTAGAGGGAGATTTACTCTGTATCTAACCAGTGTTGTACCTGCCCTGGGAGTGTTTGATGGGACAGTGTAGAGTGAGCTTTACTCCATATGTAATGCGTGCTGTAGCTGTCCTGGGAGTCTTTGATGGGACAGTGCAGAGGGAGCTTTACTCTATACCTAACCCGCAGTGTACCTGCCCTGGGAATGTTGGTGGGACACTGTAGAGGGAGCTTTGCTCTGTAGCTAACCAGTGCTGTACCTGCCCTGGGAGTGTTTGAAGCGACACTGTAGATGGAACGTTACTCTGTATCTAACCCGTGCTGTACCTGCCCTGGGAGTGTTTGATGGGACAGTGTAGAGGGAGCTTTACTCTGTATCTATCCCGTGCTGTACCTGCCCTGGGAGTGTTTGATGGGACAGTGTAGAGGGAGCTTTACTCTGTATCTAACCCGTGCTGTACCTGCCCTGGGAGTGTTTGATGGGACAGTGTAGAGGGAGCTTTACTCTGTATCTAACCCGTGCTGTACCTGCCCTGGGAGTGTTTGATTCTGACATGAGGGGACTTTAATTAACCTGTTGGTGATTTGTAATAACATTGTTAATGTGTTAATTTTACACTATAATAACTCCATCAGTACGGAGAGTATTACAACCACTAAACAGAGAAAGGCGATTCACTTTTGTCCTTTCGCTAAAAATTGCTCCAAGACACAGTTACACCTGAACTCCTGAAAAACAACTAGCTTTCTGTTCAACTGCATTGATATTCCTTATCTTGAGGAGCACAAATTCATCAAAATCTCTGATTACAAATTGTACTATAATATATTATCCTCCTCAGTGTTGCCACATTTCCAAAATTCACACGGCCCCAGTACTTTAGGTCCTGTCAAATGTTTGATGTTTGTGTGAAGTTTATTGGGCTGTCGCTCTGATTTATAGAAGCTTTGCAGGTAAACCTGTGCCAAACTCCACACTCTCATACCCGGCCCGGTATAAATGCTGCACTGATTCAGACCCATCACGGACTGTGACACAAACCAATGGGGCACTGGTCTCCTGGGCACTCCCGGGTAAGTCCTTCAACTGATCAGTTAGAATCGTAAAAGTTATGATTTCAAATTAGATTCTTTGCTGCAGGGCGGAATGAGAAGGGATTGGGGATACGGTGAGAGGGGACTGGGGATACGGTGAGAAGGGACTGGGGATACGGTGAGAAGGGACTGGGGATACGGTGAGAAGGGACTGGGGATACGGTGAGAAGGGACTGGAGATACGGTGAGAAGGGACTGGGGATACGGTGAGAAGGAACTGGGGATATGGTGAGAAGGGATTGGGGATACGGTGAGAGGGGACTGGGGATACGGTGAGAAGGGATTGGGGATACGGTGAGAGGGGACTGGGGATACGGTGAGAGGGGATTGGGGATACGGTGAGAGGGGATTGGAGATACGGTGAGAAGGGACTGGGGATACGGTGAGAAGGGATTGGGGATACGGTGAGAAGGGATTGGGGATACGGTGAGAGGGGACTGGGGATACGGTGAGAAGGGGCTGGGGATACGGTGAGAGGGGACTGGGGATACGGTGAGAGGGGACTGGGGATACGGTGAGAAGGGATTGGAGATACGGTGAGAGGGGACTGGGGATACGGTGAGAAGGGGCTGGGGATACGGTGAGAGGGGACTGGGGATACGGTGAGAAGGGACTGGGGATACGGTGAGAAGGGACTGGGGATACGGTGAGAAGGGACTGGGGATACGGTGAGAAGGGATTGGGGATACGGTGAGAAGGGATTGGGGATACGGTGAGAGGGGACTGGGGATACGGTGAGAAGGGGCTGGGGATACGGTGAGAGGGGACTGGGGATACGGTGAGAGGGGACTGGGGATACGGTGAGAGGGGACTGGGGATACGGTGAGAGGGGACTGGGGATACGGTGAGAAGGGATTGGAGATACGGTGAGAGGGGACTGGGGATACGGTGAGAAGGGATTGGGGATATGGTGAGAAGGGACTGGGGATACGGTGAGAAGGGATTGGGGATATGGTGAGAAGGGATTGGGGATACGGTGAGAAGGGATTGGGGATACGGTGAGAAGGGACTGGGGATACGGTGAGAAGGGATTGGGGATACGGTGAGAAGGGATTGGGGATACGGTGAGAGGGGACTGGGGATACGGTGAGAAGATACTGGGGATACGGTGAGAAGGGGTTGGGGATATGGTGAGAAGGGACTGGGGATACGGTGAGAAGGGATTGGGGATATGGTGAGAAGGGATTGGGGATACGGTGAGAAGGGATTGGGGATATGGTGAGAAGGGATTGGGGATATGGTGAGAAGGGACTGGGGATACGGTGAGAAGGGATTGGGGATATGGTGAGAAGGGACTGGGGATACGGTGAGAAGGGATTGGGGATATGGTGAGAAGGGATTGGGGATACGGTGAGAAGGGATTGGGGATATGGTGAGAAGGGATTGGGGATACGGTGAGAAGATACTGGGGATACGGTGAGAAGGGGTTGGGGATATGGTGAGAAGGGACTGGGGATACGGTGAGAAGGGATTGGGGATATGGTGAGAAGGGATTGGGGATACGGTGAGAAGGGATTGGGGATACGGTGAGAGGGGACTGGGGATACGGTGAGAGGGGACTGGGGATACGGTGAGAAGGGACTGGGGATACGGTGAGAAGATACTGGGGATACGGTGAGAAGGGATTGGGGATACGGTGAGAAGGGACTGGGGATACGGTGAGAAGGGATTGGGGATACGGTGAGAAGGGACTGGGGATACGGTGAGAAGGGACTGGGGATACGGTGAGAAGGGATTGGGGATACGGTGAGAAGGGACTGGAGGTACGGTGAAAAGGGATTGGGGATACGGTGAGAAGGGATTGGGGATACGGTGAGAAGGGACTGGGGATACGGTGAGAAGGGACTGGGGATACGGTGAGAAGGGATTGGGGATACGGTGAGAAGGGATTGGGGATACGGTGAGAAGGGATTGGGGATACGGTGAGAAGGGACTGGGGATACGGTGAGAAGGGATTGGGGATACGGTGAGAAGGGATTGGGGATACGGTGAGAAGGGACTGGGGATACGGTGAGAAGGGATTGGGGATACGGTGAGAAGGGATTGGGGATACGGTGAGAAGGGACTGGGGATACGGTGAGAAGGGATTGGGGATACGGTGAGAAGGGATTGGGGATACGGTGAGAAGGGATTGGGGATACGGTGAGAAGGGATTGGGGATACGGTGAGAAGGGATTGGGGATACGTTGAGAAGGGATTGGGGATACGGTGAGAAGGGACTGGGGATACGGTGAGAAGGGATTGGGGATACGGTGAGAAGGGATTGGGGATACGGTGAGAAGGGATTGGGGATACGGTGAGAAGGGATTGGGGATACGGTGAGAAGGGATTGGGGATACGGTGAGAAGGGATTGGGGATACGGTGAGAAGGGATTGGAGATACGGTGAGAAGGGACTGGGGATACGGTGAGAAGGGATTGGGGATACGGTGAGAAGGGATTGGGGATACGGTGAGAAGGGATTGGGGATACGGTGAGAAGGGATTGGGGATACGGTGAGAAGGGATTGGGAATACGGTGAGAAGGGACTGGGGATACGGTGAGAAGGGACTGGGGATACGGTGAGAAGGGATTGGGGATACGGTGAGAAGGGATTGGGGATACGGTGAGAAGGGACTGGGGATACGGTGAGAAGGGATTGGGGATACGGTGAGAAGGGACTGGGGATACGGTGAGAAGGGATTGGGGATACGGTGAGAAGGGATTGGGGATACGGTGAGAATGGATTGGGGATATGGTGAGAAGGGACTGGGGATACGGTGAGAAGGGACTGGGGATACGGTGAGAAGGGACTGGGGGTACGGTGAGAAGGGACTGGGGATACGGTGAGAAGGGATTGGGGATACGGTGAGAAGGGATTGGAGATACGGTGCGAAGGGATTGGGGATACGGTGAGAAGGGACTGGGGATACGGTGAGAAGGGACTGGGGATACGGTGAGAAGGGACTGGGGATACGGTGAGAAGGGACTGGGGATATGGTGAGAAGGGATTGGGGATATGGTGAGAGGGGATTGGGGATACGGTGAGAAGGGATTGGGGATACGGTGAGAAGGGATTGGAGATACGGTGCGAAGGGATTGGGGATACGGTGAGAAGGGACTGGGGATACGGTGAGAAGGGATTGGGGGTTCGGTGAGAAGGGATTGGAGATACGGTGAGAAGGGATTGGGGATACGGTGAGAAGGGACTGGGGATACGGTGAGAAGGGATTGGGGATACGGTGAGAAGGGATTGGGGATACGGTGAGAAGGGATTGGGGATACGGTGAGAAGGGATTGGGGATACGGTGAGAAGGGATTGGGGATACGGTGAGAAGGGACTGGGGATACGGTGGGAAGGGATTGGGGATACGGTGAGAAGGGATTGGAGATACGGTGAGAAGGGATTGGGGATACGGTGAGAAGGGATTGGAGATACGGTGAGAAGGGATTGGGGATACGGTGAGAAGGGATTGGGGATACGGTGAGAAGGGATTGGAGATACGGTGAGAAGGGACTGGGGATACGGTGAGAAGGGATTGGGGATACGGTGAGAAGGGATTGGAGATACGGTGAGAAGGGACTGGGGATACGGTGAGAAGGGATTGGGGATACGGTGAGAAGGGACTGGGGATACGGTGAGAAGGGATTGGGGATACGGTGAGAAGGGACTGGAGATACGGTGAGAAGGGACTGGGGATACGGTGAGAAGGGATTGGGGATACGGTGTGAAGGGATTGGGGATACGGTGAGAAGGGATTGGGGATACGGTGCGAAGGGATTGGGGATACGGTGAGAAGGGATTGGGGATACGGTGAGAAGGGACTGGGGATACGGTGAGAAGGGACTGGGGATACGGTGAGAAGGGATTGGGGATACGGTGTGAAGGGATTGGGGATACGGTGAGAAGGGACTGGGGATACGGTGAGAAGGGATTGGGGATACGGTGTGAAGGGATTGGGGATACGGTGAGAAGGGATTGGGGATACGGTGCGAAGGGATTGGCGATACGGTGAGAAGGGATTGGGGATACGGTGAGAAGGGACTGGGGATACGGTGAGAAGGGATTGGGGATACGGTGAGAAGGGATTGGAGATACGGTGAGAAGGGACTGGGGATACGGTGAGAAGGGATTGGGGATACGGTGAGAAGGGACTGGGGATACGGTGAGAAGGGACTGGGGATACGGTGAGAAGGGATTGGGGATACGGTGAGAAGGGATTGGGGATACGGTGAGAGGGGACTGGGGATACGGTGAGAAGGGATTGGAGATACGGTGAGAGGGGACTGGGGATACGGTGAGAAGGGGCTGGGGATACGGTGAGAGGGGACTGGGGATACGGTGAGAAGGGACTGGGGATACGGTGAGAAGGGACTGGGGATACGGTGAGAAGGGACTGGGGATACGGTGAGAAGGGATTGGGGATACGGTGAGAAGGGATTGGGGATACGGTGAGAGGGGACTGGGGATACGGTGAGAAGGGGCTGGGGATACGGTGAGAGGGGACTGGGGATACGGTGAGAGGGGACTGGGGATACGGTGAGAGGGGACTGGGGATACGGTGAGAGGGGACTGGGGATACGGTGAGAAGGGATTGGAGATACGGTGAGAGGGGACTGGGGATACGGTGAGAAGGGATTGGGGATATGGTGAGAAGGGACTGGGGATACGGTGAGAAGGGATTGGGGATATGGTGAGAAGGGATTGGGGATACGGTGAGAAGGGATTGGGGATACGGTGAGAAGGGACTGGGGATACGGTGAGAAGGGATTGGGGATACGGTGAGAAGGGATTGGGGATACGGTGAGAGGGGACTGGGGATACGGTGAGAAGATACTGGGGATACGGTGAGAAGGGGTTGGGGATATGGTGAGAAGGGACTGGGGATACGGTGAGAAGGGATTGGGGATATGGTGAGAAGGGATTGGGGATACGGTGAGAAGGGATTGGGGATATGGTGAGAAGGGATTGGGGATATGGTGAGAAGGGACTGGGGATACGGTGAGAAGGGATTGGGGATATGGTGAGAAGGGACTGGGGATACGGTGAGAAGGGATTGGGGATATGGTGAGAAGGGATTGGGGATACGGTGAGAAGGGATTGGGGATATGGTGAGAAGGGATTGGGGATACGGTGAGAAGATACTGGGGATACGGTGAGAAGGGGTTGGGGATATGGTGAGAAGGGACTGGGGATACGGTGAGAAGGGATTGGGGATACGGTGAGAAGGGATTGGGGATACGGTGAGAAGGGATTGGGGATACGGTGAGAAGGGATTGGGGATACGGTGAGAAGGGATTGGGGATACGGTGAGAAGGGACTGGGGATACGGTGAGAAGGGATTGGGGATACGGTGAGAAGGGATTGGGGATACGGTGAGAAGGGATTGGGGATACGGTGAGAAGGGATTGGGGATACGGTGAGAAGGGATTGGGGATACGGTGAGAAGGGATTGGGGATACGGTGAGAAGGGATTGGAGATACGGTGAGAAGGGACTGGGGATACGGTGAGAAGGGATTGGGGATACGGTGAGAAGGGATTGGGGATACGGTGAGAAGGGATTGGGGATACGGTGAGAAGGGATTGGGGATACGGTGAGAAGGGATTGGGAATACGGTGAGAAGGGACTGGGGATACGGTGAGAAGGGACTGGGGATACGGTGAGAAGGGATTGGGGATACGGTGAGAAGGGATTGGGGATACGGTGAGAAGGGACTGGGGATACGGTGAGAAGGGATTGGGGATACGGTGAGAAGGGACTGGGGATACGGTGAGAAGGGATTGGGGATACGGTGAGAAGGGATTGGGGATACGGTGAGAATGGATTGGGGATACGGTGAGAAGGGACTGGGGATACGGTGAGAAGGGACTGGGGATACGGTGAGAAGGGACTGGGGGTACGGTGAGAAGGGACTGGGGATACGGTGAGAAGGGATTGGGGATACGGTGAGAAGGGATTGGAGATACGGTGCGAAGGGATTGGGGATACGGTGAGAAGGGACTGGGGATACGGTGAGAAGGGACTGGGGATACGGTGAGAAGGGACTGGGGATACGGTGAGAAGGGACTGGGGATACGGTGAGAAGGGATTGGGGATATGGTGAGAGGGGATTGGGGATACGGTGAGAAGGGATTGGGGATACGGTGAGAAGGGATTGGAGATACGGTGCGAAGGGATTGGGGATACGGTGAGAAGGGACTGGGGATACGGTGAGAAGGGATTGGGGGTTCGGTGAGAAGGGATTGGAGATACGGTGAGAAGGGATTGGGGATACGGTGAGAAGGGACTGGGGATACGGTGAGAAGGGATTGGGGATACGGTGAGAAGGGATTGGGGATACGGTGAGAAGGGATTGGGGATACGGTGAGAAGGGATTGGGGATACGGTGAGAAGGGATTGGGGATACGGTGAGAAGGGATTGGGGATACGGTGAGAAGGGACTGGGGATACGGTGGGAAGGGATTGGGGATACGGTGAGAAGGGATTGGAGATACGGTGAGAAGGGATTGGGGATACGGTGAGAAGGGATTGGAGATACGGTGAGAAGGGATTGGGGATACGGTGAGAAGGGATTGGGGATACGGTGAGAAGGGATTGGAGATACGGTGAGAAGGGACTGGGGATACGGTGAGAAGGGATTGGGGATACGGTGAGAAGGGATTGGAGATACGGTGAGAAGGGACTGGGGATACGGTGAGAAGGGATTGGGGATACGGTGAGAAGGGACTGGGGATACGGTGAGAAGGGATTGGGGATACGGTGAGAAGGGACTGGAGATACGGTGAGAAGGGACTGGGGATACGGTGAGAAGGGATTGGGGATACGGTGTGAAGGGATTGGGGATACGGTGAGAAGGGATTGGGGATACGGTGCGAAGGGATTGGGGATACGGTGAGAAGGGATTGGGGATACGGTGAGAAGGGACTGGGGATACGGTGAGAAGGGACTGGGGATACGGTGAGAAGGGATTGGGGATACGGTGTGAAGGGATTGGGGATACGGTGAGAAGGGACTGGGGATACGGTGAGAAGGGATTGGGGATACGGTGTGAAGGGATTGGGGATACGGTGAGAAGGGATTGGGGATACGGTGCGAAGGGATTGGCGATACGGTGAGAAGGGATTGGGGATACGGTGAGAAGGGACTGGGGATACGGTGAGAAGGGATTGGGGATACGGTGAGAAGGGATTGGAGATACGGTGAGAAGGGACTGGGGATACGGTGAGAAGGGATTGGGGATACGGTGAGAAGGGACTGGGGATACGGTGAGAAGGGACTGGGGATACGGTGAGAAGGGATTGGGGATACGGTGAGAAGGGATTGGGGATACGGTGAGAAGGGACTGGGGATACGGTGAGAAGGGATTGGGGATACGGTGAGAAGGGACTGGAGATACGGTGAGAAGGGACTGGGGATACGGTGAGAAGGGACTGGAGATACGGTGAGAAGGGACTGGAGATACGGTGAGAAGGGACTGGGGATACGGTGAGAAGGGATTGGGGATACGGTGTGAAGGGATTGGGGATACGGTGAGAAGGGATTGGGGATACGGTGCGAAGGGATTGGGGATACGGTGAGAAGGGATTGGGGATACGGTGAGAAGGGATTGGGGATACGGTGAGAAGGGATTGGGGGATACGGTGAGAAGGGATTGGGGATACGGTGAGAAGGGATTGGGGATACGGTGAGAAGGGATTGGGGATACGGTGAGAAGGGATTGGGGATACGGTGAGAAGGGATTGGGGATACGGTGAGAAGGGACTGGGGATACGGTGAGAAGGGATTGGGGATACGGTGAGAAGGGATTGGGGATACGGTGAGAAGGGATTGGGGATACGGTGCGAAGGGATTGGGGATACGGTGAGAAGGGACTGGGGATACGGTGAGAAGGGATTGGGGATACGGTGAGAAGGGATTGGGGATACGGTGAGAAGGGATTGGGGATACGGTGAGAAGGGATTGGGGATACGGTGAGAAGGGACTGGAGATACGGTGAGAAGGGATTGGGGATACGGTGAGAAGGGACTGGAGATACGGTGAGAAGGGATTGGGGATACGGTGAGAAGGGATTGGGGATACGGTGAGAAGGGATTGGGGATACGGTGCGAAGGGATTGGGGATACGGTGAGAAGGGATTGGGGATACGGTGAGAGGGGACTGGGGATACGGTGAGAAGGGATTGGGGATACGGTGAGTGGGGATTGGGGATACGGTGAGAAGGGACTGGGGATACGGTGAGAAGGGATTGGGGATACGGTGAGAAGGGATTGGGGGATACGGTGAGAAGGGATTGGGGATACGGTGAGAAGGGATTGGGGATACGGTGAGAAGGGACTGGGGATACGGTGAGAAGGGATTCGGGATATGGTTTATAAAGAATGGGTTCAGTATTTGTTGAGAAGATGGTGCTGATCTGTTGAAAATATTTGGGTTTGTTGGGCCTTTTCTTGTTGCTGAAAGTTCTTTATGTTCATCAACAAGTTCCGAAGCACCACAGAATGGCCGAAGAAATGATCAACAGGAGCGACATCACAAATGAGGCAGCACCATCACAACAAGAAGAGTTGGGGAATGAATGGCGGTTTTGCAATGACCATACCTTCCCAGCTTCGCCGCAAACCCAGCCCAACAAGCCCGAAACTCAAGGAGGCAGGCTGCTTTCTGGCCTGCTAGCCATCAACATTTTCTTCCTGGTTGGTGCTCTGATCTGTGGAGGTGCTTTCAGTGACGTGGCAGTGGGTCAGGAGCAGGTCCTGATATCGCTCACTGTCGTGATGGCCTTAACTCTCGGCTGGATGCTGTTCTATATTTTCTGCACAGCCCGACAGAAACATGCTGTTCTTTACAAGGATTCCCATGCAGGAGCCGTGTGGCTGAGAGGTAGGGAACTCCAACATCTGCACCTGTAATAAATCCGTCATAGTCTACAATTTACTGGAAATAATCGAACATATTTCATCCCATTGATAGTTACATAAAACAGCAAGAAAGGATCATCAGTCCCATTCCTCCCACAGCCCATGTACACACTCCACCCTATCACAGACCCTACCCACCCATTGAATCTCCTCCCACAGCCCATGTACACTCCACCCTATCACAGACACTACCCACCCATTGAATCTCCTCCCACAGCCCATGTACACTCCACACTATCACAGACCCTACCCACCCATTGAATCTCCTCCCACAGCCCATGTACACACTCCACCCTATCACAGACTCTACCCACCCATTGAATCTCCTCCCACAGCCCATGTACACACTCCACCCTATCACAGACTCTACCCACCCATTGAATCTCCTCCCACAGCCCATGTACACTCCACCCTATCACAGACCCTACCCGCCCATTTAATCTCCTCCCACAGCCCATGTACACACTCCACCCTATCACAGACACTACCCACCCATTTAATCTCCTCCCACAGCCCATGTACACACTCCCCTATCACAGACCCTACCCACCCATTTAATCTCCTCACACAGCCCGTGGACACTCCACCCTATCACAGACACTACCCACCCATTTAATCTTCTCCCACAGCCCATGTACACACTCCCCTATCACAGACCCTACCCACCCATTTAATCTCCTCACACAGCCCGTGGACACTCCACCCTATCACAGACACTACCCACCCATTTAATCTCCTCCCACAGCCCATGTACACTCCACCCTATCACAGACACTACCCACCCATTGAATCTCCTCCCACAGCCCATGGACACTCCACCCTATCACAGACACTACCCACCCATTGAATCTCCTCCCACAGCCCGTGTACACTCCACCCTATCACAGACCCTACCCACCCATTTAATCTCCTCCCACAGCCCATGGACACTCCACCCTATCACAGACCCTACCCACCCATTGAATCTCCTCACACAACCCATGTACACTCCATCCTATCACAGACTCTACCCACCCATTTAATCTCCTCCCACAGCCCATGTACACTCTCCCCTATCACAGACACTACCCACCCATTTAATCTCCTCACACAGCCCGTGGACACTCCACCCTATCACAGACCCTACCCACCCATTTAATCTCCTCCCACAGCCCATGTACACTCTCCCCTATCACAGACTCTACCCACCCATTTAATCTCCTCCCACAGCCCATGGACACTCCACCCTATCACAGACCCTACCCACCCATTGAATCTCCTCCCACAGCCCATGTACACTCCACCCTATCACAGACCCTACCCACCCATTCAATCTCCCACAGCCCATGTACACTCCACCCTATCACAGACACTACCCACCCATTTAATCTCCTCCCACAGCCCATGGACACTCCAACCTATCACAGACCCTACCCACCCATTTAATCTCCTCCCACAGCCCGTGGACACTCCACCCTATCACAGACACTACCCACCCATTTAATCTCCTCCCACAGCCCATGTACACTCTCCCCTATCACAGACCCTACCCACCCATTTAATCTCCTCCCACAGCCCATGTACACTCCACCCTATCACAGACCCTACCCACCCATTTAATCTCCTCACACAGCCCGTGGACACTCCACCCTATCACAGACACTACCCACCCATTGAATCTCCTCCCACAGCCCATGTACACTCCACCCTATCACAGACCCTACCCACCCATTTAATCTCCTCCCACAGCCCATGGACACTCCACCCTATCACAGACCTTACCCACCCATTTAATCTCCTCCCACAGCCTGTGTACACTCCACCCTATCACAGACACTACCCACCCATTGAATCTCCTCCCACAGCCCATGTACACTCCACCCTATCACAGACCCTACCCACCCATTTAATCTCCTCCCACAGCCTGTGTACACTCCACCCTATCACAGACACTACCCACCCATTGAATCTCCTCCCACAGCCCATGTACACTCCACCCTATCACAGACACTACCCACCCATTGAATCTCCTCCCACAGCCCGTGGACACTCTCCCCTATCACAGACCCTACCCGCCCATTTAATCTCCTCACACAGCCCATGTACACACTCCACCCTATCACAGACCCTACCCACCCATTTAATCTCCTCCCACAGCCCGTGGACACTCCACCCTATCACAGACCCTACCCACCCATTAAATCTCCTCCCACAGCCCATGTACACTCCACCCTATCAAAGACACTACCCACCCATTTAATCTCCTCCCACAGCCCATGTACACTCTCCCCTATCACAGACCCTACCCACCCATTAAATCTCCTCCCACAGCCCATGTACACACTCCACCCTATCACAGACCCTACCCACCCATTTAATCTCCTCCCACAGCCCATGTACACTCTCTCCTATCACGGACTCTACCCACTCATTTAATCTCTTCCCTCGGCCCATGTACATGGACTGTGGCAATGTAATGTCGCTCGTAAGTGTCTCACTGCTCCCCGCCCCCTCCCCCTTCCCCCCAGCATTCAGCCCTGAGTAGAGGAACTGATGCAGAAGAAGGAAGGATTGTTAAGGGTATTGTTTCACCCCGCCCAAAATCGGAAAATTCAAACATGAAGGAAAGTTCGGGTTGGATGCCAACCATCACATTCACCCCTGCCCCAGGGGAGTAGACCGCCCCAGCCCAGATGTTCCCGCCACATGTAAATGACATTAGTGTCGCAGGGGTAGCTACCCGATTTCTCTCCCTACTTACCCTCGCCAACCCCAGGGACCGGCAGGAGTGGGCTGGAGGCAGGCTTCCGGGGCAGTGGTGGCCATCGCGCTCAGGACAGCGCTGGCTGAACAGGGTCCAGTGGAGGGCTCCGTTCCCTCTCTTAAAGCCCGACGTCACCTCTTTCTTGAGGCTGCTTAGCTCACGGGGAGCCTTGTCAAACCTCAGGGCTCTTCTGACCTTTCAGCAGCCTTTCCTTCTCATTAGCAACGGCGGACTCCCCGTCTGGTGCTGGAGATCATGCCTGGGGTCCACCCAGGTCACAGTCTGCCCTTCCATCAGCGGCAAACCCGGCCTGGAGGACAATCCAGCCCTTTAAGTTTTCGATTTGGTGCCTCGCCTACTGCAGACACAAGAGTCAGTCTCAGCCTCTTCAGCTGTGGTTCTCTCAGCTCCCTGTAACAACCCTGGGCTCGCTCTGCACTAACTCCGTGCCACACTTTATTTTTCTCTCGCCCACTTTCAGTTAAGGCCCTCTCAGCCTGTCTTATTGACACTTTAAGTTGGGCGTTTCCAATTTCTAGCTTGTTATCGCCCGGCTCCATCAGCGGATGGCCCTGGGGGCAGAGATGTTGTCCAGTATTTGGGTCTTCCCTCCACAGTACGAGCATCAGATATATAACCTTGCCATTTGTAGCAGGTTATCTGTTGTAGTAAAGCAGAAAGACTTGCATTTCTATAGCGCCTTTCACGACCTCAGGACATCCCAAAGCGCTTTACAGCCGATGAAGTACTTTTTGAAATGTAGTCACTCATGTAATATAGCGAAACACTGGAGCCTGGGAGGTGCTTTTGAAGTAACCTTGGCGAGTTGTGGCAGTGCACCTTGTAGATAGTACACAATTCACAATTCAAATCGCTTTATTGGCATGATAAGTTACATCTTATGTTGCCAAAGCATCAAAATACATTTATGGTTGAGCACATAAATGCAGTTCTATTCATACAGTGTATAAACAGGTATATCCCTGAGTGTATAAATATACATTCGCATTGTTTATATATATTCATTTCTTAGTTTACTGGTTGTCCCTCTGTTCATGGCAAGCTGTAACATAGTGTGCCGCCAGTGTTACACAGCTTCTCTCCTCTCCCAGTAGGAATGGGAGTTTTTGGTTGTCATTCAAATTTCTGAATTCAGGGCATATTTGTGAGAATTTTTGGTAGAAATTCTCCCTGATGTCCTGATATTTTCCACAGGCTGTGAGGAAGTGCATCTCTGTCTCCACTACTCCCTGACTGCAGTGAGAGCATATCCTGTCTTCTCTTGGCAGCCTGGTCTGCCTGTGTCTGCCTTTTTCGATCGCTAGGCTATGTTCGCTAAGTCTGTACCTTGTCAAGGTTCTTCTCAGTTTGTTATCCTTTACCATGGTCAGGTAATCAGCTATGTTGTATTGTCTGTTTAGGGCCAAGTAGCAATTGAGTTTGCTTTGGGTTTTTGTTGTTTCTGCCCAATATGTCAGATATTTTTCCTTTTGCTTAGCGACGATTGTGTTGGGTCGAATTCTTTGTGTTACCCTGTCACTGCAGCCACGGTGCGCTGGCGGTGAAGAGAGTGGATCTTGAGCGAAGTGGCCGGGGGCTCCTGATCCAGTGGACTGTTCTGTCCTGGATGGTGTTGAGCAGGTGGAATACCAGGGTGGTGCTTATGTTACAAATGAAGATGGAATCATTCTTGAAAGCAATAGCTAAAGGGGTGTATTATTCTCCGGGGATTTACGCGGTTGAATTAACTGTCAAATATACATCAGAAGAAGTTTCAGAGAATGGATTGGGTTTGAGATCTCTGGGATGTGTGTGGTTACTTTGACCTTGGAGCACGGGCCTTCAGCACCACAGCTGCATGTTGTTGGGGCCTGTAGCCTCTGCTGTGTCCAGTGCACTCAACCATTTCTTGATATCACTGAGTGAATCGAATTGGCTGAAGACTGGCATCTGTGATGGTGGGGACCTCAGGAGGAGGCCGAGATGGATCATCCACTCGGCACTTCTGGCTGAAGATGATTGCAAACACTTCAGCTTTGTCTTTTGCACTCATGCTCCGCTGATTTAAAGTTACGTGAAACCTTTCCCGATCCCCAAAGACAATTCCGAATATCTCTCCGTCTCCACATCACGATTCAACTCGGTGTGTCTGTCTCCACAGGGAGGAATCCCACTGTTCCAGTCGAACAGAAACATAGAAACATAGAAACATAGAAGATAGGAGCAGGAGTAGGCCATTTGGCCCTTCGAACCTGCTCCGCCATTCAATGCGATCATGACTGATCATCCAAATTCAGTACCCGGTCCCTGCTTTCTCCCTATATCCCTTGATTCCCTTAGCCTTAAGAAATATATCCAACTCCTTCTTGAATATATTTAATGAATTGGCCTCCACTATCTTGTGTGGTAGAGAATTCCACAGGTTCACCACTCTCTGGGTGAAGAAATTCCTCTTCATCTCTGTCCTAAATGGCTTACCCCTTATCCTTAGACTGTGACCCCTGGTTCTGGACTCCCCCGCCATCAGGAACATCCTTCCTGCATCTAGTCTGTCTAGTCCTGTTAGAATTTTATAAGTTTCAATGAGAAACAGGAATCGCATTACCCCATGGAGTGTCAGCTTGCCTCAAATTAAAAGAGGAATGGGGCTAATAGTGATGAAGAGAATTCAGTAAATTGGAATTTTTTCACTGGAACAGAGAAGGTTGCGGGGGTGTGCGGAGGTGCAGTCTGATGGAGGGTTTCACATTTCTGAAAGGATTTGAGAGTATAAAACAGTGAAAGTTTGTTTCCCGCTGTTTGGGAAATCGGTAATGGGGGGGATGGGAACAGACTGAGGATTATCAATAGAAGAACAAAGGGGGGCGTTAGAAGAGATGTTTCCACTGAGGGATTACACAGCATAGAATTACATGGTATTTACAGCACAGAAACAGGCCATTCGGCCCAACTGGTCCGTGCCGGTGTTTAGGCTCCACACGTGCCTCCTCCCACCCTATCAGCATATCCTTCTATTCCTTTCTCCCTCCCCCTTAAATGCATCTATGCTTTACCACAAGGGGCTGTTGAGGGAGAGACTTGAATATCATTGAACGAGGCTTTGAAATGGAAGGGTGGTAATGTTACCATAACCGTCCGGTGAGCGACTGTCGCGATCAGATTAACCGCCCATTTTACTCACGGACACATTTTACTTGCCATTGACACCCCCCCCCTCCTGCCACCCCCGAGGAATAAAATAGGACTTGGGGGGTGGGGGCGGAGAAATGGGATTAGAGTAGAGTGCTTCAGTTCGAGAGCTGGCACAGGTATGATGGGCCGAATAGCCTCCTCCTGGGCTGTAAATTCAGTGATTCTATGACCTCCATTCGCAGTTACCCCTGTCAGCCCCACACCCATGCCTTCCCAGATGTTCAACCAGCTCCTTTTTGAAGCAGTTCATAGTCTCCGGCCCCAGTTGTTTTATGTGGGAGTCTGCTCCACACCAACAGCTCCACAGTGGGGGGGAGGGAGAGAGTTTGGCTTCCATTTTAACTCCCTTTGCCTGGTTGGGGGGGGGGGGAATTAAAATGAGGTCAATCACTTCCTCTGATCCCTGCTGTGTCCCGATACCAACCTGTTCTTCTTTAAATATGCCTCCTTGTGACGCCCAGAGAGCACCTCCAGACCTCGCGAGGAAGCCTTGGGCCTCCCTTGCCCCGGCCTCCCCCCTCCCCTGATCGTGGCCAGAGACTCCCACACCCCCACCATTCACTGACGGCCTAGGAACTTTACCACGGGTCCCCAGCTGCGGCCTCCTGCTGCCAAATTCCCGCTCCCGCCCGCCCACCGGCCAGGCAGTGGATCTAGCTGGGTGTCGGAAGGTATTCGAGGGGCATTTATGTTAATGAGGCTGGCCGTTCAGATAGAGAATCCCCGTGGACCCCCCGGGCTCGCTCCCCGCTCAGGGGCCTGCGGGCACTGTACCCCCCCGGGCTCGCTCCCCGCTCAGGGGCCTGCGGGCACTGTACCCCCAGGCTCACTCCCTGCTCAGGGGCCCGCGGGCACTGTACCCCCCGGGTTCGCTCCCCGTTCAGGGGCCCACGGGCACTGTACCCCTGGGCTCACTCCCCGCTCAGAGGCCCGCGGGCACTGTACCCCCAGGCTCACTCCCCGCTCAGGGGCCCGCGGGCACTGTACCCCCGGGCTCGCTCCTCACTCAGGGGCCCGTGTGCACTGTACCCCCCGGGCTCACTCCCCGCTCAGGGGCCCGCAGGCACTGTACCCCCCCGGGCTCACTCCCCGTTCAGAGGCCCGCGGGCACTGTTCCCCCGGGCTCGCTCTCCATTCAGGGGCCCGCGGGCACTGTACCCCCCCAGGCTCGCTCCCCGCTCAGGGGCCCGCGGGCACTGTACCCCCCGGGCTCGCTCCCCGCTCAGGGGCCCGCGGGCACTGTACCCCCGGGCTCGCTCCCCGCTCAGGGGCCCGCGGGCACTGTACCCCCCGGGCTCGCTCCCCGTTCAGGGGCCCACGGGCACTGTACCCCCAGGCTCACTCCCTGCTCAGGGGCCCGCGGGCACTGTACCCCCCGGGCTCGCTCCCCGCTCAGGGGCCCGCGGGCACTGTACCCCCCGGGCTCGCTCCCCGCTCAGGGGCCCGCGGGCACTGTACCCCCCGGGCTCGCTCCCCGCTCAGGGGCCTGCGAGCACTGTACCCCCAGGCTCGCTCCCTGCTCAGGGGCCCGCGGGCACTGTACCCCCCCGGGCTCGCTCCCCGTTCAGGGGCCCACGGGCACTGTACCCCCAGGCTCACTCCCCGCTCAGAGGCCCGCGGGCACTGTACCCCCCGGGCTCGCTCCCCGCTCAGGGGCCCGCGGGCACTGTACCCCCCGGGCTCGCTCCCCGCTCAGGGGCCGTGGGCACTGTACCCCCCGGGCTCGCTCCCCGCTCAGGGGCCCGTTGGCACTGTACCCCCCGGGCTCGCTCCCCGCTCAGGGGCCCGCGGGCACTGTACCCCCCGGGCTCGCTCCCCGCTCAGGGGCCGTGGGCACTGTACCCCCCGGGCTCGCTCCCCGCTCAGGGGCCCGTGGGCACTGTACCCCCCGGGCTCGCTCCCCGCTCAGGGGCCCGCGGGCACTGTACCCCCCCGGGCTCGCTCCCCGCTCAGGGGCCGTGGGCACTGTACCCCCCGGGCTCGCTCCCCGCTCAGGGGCCCGTGGGCACTGTACCCCCCGGGCTCGCTCCCCGCTCAGAGGCCCGCGTGCACTGTACCCCCCGGGCTCGCTCCCCGCTCAGGGGCCCGCGGGCACTGTACCCCCCCGGGCTCGCTCCCCGCTCAGGGGCCCGCGGGCACTGTACCCCCCGGGCTCGCTCCCCGCTCAGGGGCCCGCGGGCACTGTACCCCCGGGCTCGCTCCCCGCTCAGGGGCCCGCGGGCACTGTGCCCCCCGGGCTCACTCCCCGCTCAGGGGCCCGCGGGCACTGTACCCCCCGGGCTCGCTCCCCGCTCAGGGGCCCGCGGGCACTGTACCCCCCCGGGCTCGCTCCCCGCTCAGGGGCCCGCGGGCACTGTACCCCCCGGGCTCGCTCCCCGCTCAGGGGCCCGCGGGCACTGTGCCCCCCGGGCTCACTCCCCGCTCAGGGGCCCGTGGGCACTGTACCCCCCGGGCTCACTCCCCGCTCAGGGGCCCGCGGGCACTGTACCCCCCGGGCTCACTCCCCACTCAGGGGCCCGCGGGCACTGTACCCCCCGGGCTCACTCCCCGCTCAGGGGCCCGCGGGCACTGTACCCCCCGGGCTCACTCCCCGCTCAGGGGCCCGCGGGCACTGTACCACCCGGGCTCACTCCCCGCTCAGGGGCCCGCGGGCAGTGTACCCCCCGGGCTCGCTCCCCGCTCAGGGGCCCGCGGGCACTGTACCCCCCCGGGCTTGCTCCCCGCTCAGGGGCCCGCAGGCACTGTACCCCCCGGGCTCGCTCCCCGCTCAGGGGCCCACGGGCACTGTACCCCCCGGGCTCACGCCCCGCTCAGGGACCCGCGGGCACTGTACCCCCCACCACCCTGCATTAAAAGCGGGGTCGCTGTCTCCTCTCTAAACCCAGTTGAGGCTCAGCCATTGATCCTGGTCTGTGTTCTGATTGGCAGGAGGGCTCCTGCTCTTTGGAGCGTGCAGTTTACTGCTCGACGTCTTCAAGATTCTCCATGCTGCCGGATTCGCAGGCTGCCAGCATCCGATTCAATTCCTCTTCCCGAGCATTCAGATTGTATTTATCTTCATGCAGGTAAGTGAGGTGCGGACATGTGAACGATTCCCGATTTACTGTGTGGTGAGTTCACCGACCTGTGGCTCCGGCAGGAATCCGTGCTCGAAGGCTGTGCGGGCTGGGAACCTCGGCAATGTGGTGTCGGAGCCCAACCCCCGATCGGCACGCCCTTCAAGGGGGGGTTTCCCAGGAGAGCAGGATCGGTGAATTTATCCTTTGTGTCTGCCCTGTTTATCTGGACAGTATTATCAACCATTCTCTCTGCTTTGTTCCCTAATCCAGTCGTACTTTCTATGGGTCCATTCCAAAGACTGTGCTCAGGTACATCAGGACATCACAAGGTGAGCTTGTTTGTTTTCTTTAATCTTGGTTCCTACCCCAGCTTCTGAGGAAGGTGATGCTGGTCAGGTAAAGGACTTCTAGTGGTTGGTTCTTTGGGTAGAATGGAGGCAGCTTTGCCAGGCTCTTGGGGTGAGAAATTCATTATAGCCCAGGTGTGGGCGGTAACTTTTAAAAAGTTTGAGAATTAGCGGCAGGCGTTAATGCTTCAGACTGCACGCAAAATTCAGTCTCATTGCACAAAGAAAGGATTGGAACGCTAAATCAAGCACTGATGGCCTAGCTCAGTGGCGTTAAACTCGAAGCGCTAAACAATATCAGGTGCAGTCTAATCACAAGTCATCATTGCCACAGGTTCTTTCCGGTTCTTAAAGGGGAGGTTCATTGATGCGGCAGAACCTCAGTCTCATCATTGCTGGCTGTGCAGCTGTCTCAGCCAGCAGCAGCAGGTCAAGGAGAAGGAGCCGGAGGACTCAAGCAGCCGTAATGATCCACGCCCCAGGGAGCGAGCCCGCAGATTCTGTGACCATGCATTGGAGGTGTTGGTGTTCGCAGTGGAAAGACGGAGGGCTGTGCTCTACCCGGCAAGTGGCAGGAGGCCCTCGCTGCAAGTCTTCCGCACCATGTGGAGGGAGGTAGCCCAGCATGTCTAGGGCAGCACTGTGGTCCCCAGGACCCACGCACAGTGCAGGAAGAAATTTAACGACCTCACTTGGGTGGTCAGGGTGAGTGAAAGCTTCAACAAATGCTACATACCACCATCTAAACCTCAGTCTGCACACACTGCCCAAAGCACCACGCCCCCAGCACTCACCCACCAACAATCTCCACCTACCAACACTCACACCCACATCTCACACCTTGCACACAATGACAGCTATTCAACTATGGCAGGCACATCACCCAAACACATTTCTCCACATTCACTCACACACTTTCCTTTCTCTTGCAGGCCAAGGTGGCTCACAACAGGAGGGAGCGAGAGCGCACAGGCGGGGGGACAAGCCGACACCCAACCACTGTCTGCGCTGGAGAATAGAGTGCTGCAGATTAGTGGGCGCCAGGTGGTGGGTGCTGTGGCCACCGGCGACGTTGACCTCCTTGGGGACAAAAATGGTATGTTCATCCTGACTCCTTCTTCTCACATCCCAATTCCCCCTCACCCCACAAGCCTTTTGCACTTTCCAGCTAATCATGCTGTATGCATGCATTTCTCCCTTCCTGCCACCTCCCCTCACTTTAACCCGAATCTTGTGCCTTTATGCTTTCAGATAATGAGCAAGTACCTGAGCAGCCTGTCCCTGAGGGCACCGTAGAGAGCGAGGCGGGAGAAGAGGAGGAGGAAGAACACACCGCATCACTGCATGTCTCACCCGCAGGCACCAGCTCAGATTCTGGCACTATGCGTTCTTTAGAGGCTAGTATAGTAGCGGGATCCACACAGAGTGATACATCAGGGATGAGTGGGCTGCAGCAAGGCCAGGGGGAAAGGGTAGCTCGGGGGCCAGCTCCCCAGAGAGCGAGTTGGCACGCGAGTTCTGCTGCACAGGACTTAGATGAGGATCTCGATAGGGAGGCCTTTAGAAGAAGGGTGATGGGCATGCACACGGAGATGATAGGTGCAATGGCAAGGGTGCCCTGTTCCTCCTCCTCCTCCTCATCTTCCTCTTCCTCCTCATCTTCATCCTTCTCCTCCTCTCCCTCTTCCTCCTCCTGAGGTGGTCCCGCAATCCCCGGTGGCAAGGGCTGGGCCCTCATGATGCCCAGGTTGTGGAGCATGCAGCACACCATGATGAAATGGGACACCCGCTCAGCCGAGTACTGGAGGGCTCCTCCCGAGCAGTCAAGGCAGTGGAACCATTGTTTGAGCACCCCGATGGTCTGCTCGATGATGTTCCTGGTGGCAGCATGGCTCTCATTGTATGAGTACTGAGCAGCCATGTTGAGGTTGTGGAGAGGAGTCATGAGCCAGGTGGAGAGCGGGTAGCCCTTGTCTCCGACCAGCCATCTGCGAGATTGACATGGTGGCTGGAAGAGTGCTGGCACACCGGTCTGGTGCAGGATGAAGGCATCGTGACTGCTGGCAGGATAACGGGCATTGACATTGAGGATTCACTGTGTGTGGTCACATACCAACTGCACATTAAGTGAATGGTAGCCTTTGCGGTTACAGAAGATCTCAGGATTGTTATGCGGTGCTCGCAAACCCACACAGGCGCAGTCAATGGCACCCTGCACCATGGGGAAGCCCGCTATCCTGGCAAAGCCACATGCACGTTCGTCCTGCTTCTCTTTGGTGATGGGGAAGGAAATGTAGTCCCTTCTCCTACTGTGGAGAGCCTCTGTGACCTCCTGGATGCAGCAATGAACGGCAAACTTTGAGATGTTCGCTATATCTCCTGTTGCAGACTGAAAGGATCTACTGGCGAAGAAATTGAAGGCGACGATGACCTTGACAGCCACTGAGAGAGCGGTGGTCACCCTGATCTGAGGCTCAAGGTGTGGTTGCAGAAGGTGGCAGAGTTCTGTGACCACCTCCTTGTTGAAACGGAGCCTTCTAATACACTGCTCCTTGCTTAGTTGAAGGTAGGAGAAGTGCTCTCGGAATACCCTTGGCGGGTAAGGCCTCCTGTTGAGAGCCCTGATGGCCCTCCTCCTCCCTCTGACCACATGTTCCAATCTTTCTCGCTGCCTGCGCTCCTTCTGTTGTAGATTCTGGAAGGCAAGGTTGACGGCCAGCACGGCCCCCATTAATGTAATGATGTGTAGCAGTTTGATATATGGTGAGAATAAATGTAACTAATTGTTAGTAGCCACAACACTCCTGATACTAAACAACCTTTAAATGACTGAATTAAACTGTTGCACAATGTCAAACTGATAAGAAAGCAGTGAAACAGCACTAACATGACAGCGATGACTCATTACTCATGATCCCTGCAAGTAGCACCCCTGAAGCCGGCATCCGCCTGCTTGATGCCTCCTCTTCCTGTTGCAGGGTGGTGACAATGAACTTTGCAGATCGGGTGCCCAGTGAGCGTTGCACACTCACTGATGTCACGATCTGCCTGGCACTGAGACCCCCAGCGGTAACTCATAGCGGCGGTGCTACGGGGGGTGGGGGGGCGGATTTGGCGTACGTCCCTGGATTCGCCTCGCCCCGTTGCTACTGCATCAGCGCCCCATTAACACCCCCGCCAGGTGCTAACTGGAGGTGCTAACCAACTGAATTTTTCCCCCTTGGTGTTGACCTGGGTCCCTCAAATGTTTTGTTCTCTAATTTTTAGAATCCCTTCCCTTCATGAGCATGGAGATTCACCAAACTATTTCCTCTGTTGGGGGAATTCAGAACCAGGGGACATGAACTTAAAATTAGAGCTAGGCTGTTCAGGAGCGAAGTCAGGAAGCACCTTTTCACACAAAGGGTAGTAGAAATCTGGAATTTTCTCCCGCAAAAGGCTATGGATGCTGGGGGACAATTGGAGCTTTCAAGACTGAGATTGATAGATTTTTATTGGGCAAAGCTATCAAGGATATGGAACAAAGGCAGGGAAATGCAGTTGAGATACAGATCAGCCATGACCTAATTGAATGTGGCAACAAGCTTGAGGGGCTGAATGGCCTCCTCTTCCTATGTAACACAAAAACAGAGGTAGTAGAGAAGCAAAGTTGTATATGAATGATATTAAGTCGGTACCATGAATGGCTTCTGGGATTAATAAGGCATGTCCCATAATTGGACTGGGTCATCTGGATAACTATGTCTTTGTGGTGTCTATCCCGGGTCAGCAGTATGATGGGCCATCACCAAGATTGAAAAAAATAGAAAAGATGTTTTAAATCAAGTATTCATTACGCGGCACAAAACTTGGATAGACTTGGACTTTATGGGGAGTTAAGAGCTTTCGAGGAGAAAAGAAGGGTTTGGCACAAAAGAGGAAACCAAGCTTCTTTGGGGGAGAATTGGCAATGAAGACTATGCAGGAGTTCAGAGGTGATATTGAGATCAGTCACTGAAGAAAGAAAGACTTGCATTTATATAGCGCCTTTCACGACCACTGGACGTCTCAAACACTTTACAGCCAATGAAGTACTTTTGAAGTGTAGTCGCTGTTGTAATGTGGGAAATGCAGCAGCCAATTTGTGCACAGCAAGCTCCCACAAACAGCAATGTGATGATGACCAGATTAATCTGTTTTTTAGTGATGTTGATTGAGGGATAAATATTGGCCAGGACACCAGGGATAACTCCCCTGCTCTTCTTCAAAATAGTGGCCATGGGACCTTTTACGGTTTAACGTCTCATCTGAAAGACGGCACCTCCGACAGTGCAGCACTCCTTCAGCACTGCACTGGAGTGTCAGCCTAGATTTTTGTGCTCAAGTCCCTGGAGTGAGACTTGAACCCACAGCCTTCTGGCTCAGAGGCGAGTGTGATACCCACTGAACCACAGCTGACACTGTTAGGGAAGTTGAATGAGATAACTGGCAAAATGTTATGTGGGCAAGGTTTAGTGGAGGAGGTCCTTGGTATAGAGACGGATCAGAGTGGGTGAGTGGTGAGTATCCTGGAGAACCCCTGATTGGGGTCAGAGTCAGAGGATAAGCCAACAAATGCAGCACAAGACGGGCAAGAACAGAGACTGATGGATGAATATGCGATGGCAACCAGTTTGCCCAGGAGAGCACGGCGTCAGACTGTGGAGATATTCAAGACAATGACCAAATATACCATCCATGTGTTCAAGGGTAGTGTGTAATAAAAACAGGAAGATCACCAGTGAATGGCCATGCCAAAAGATGAGGTTGGGTCGGTACTGAGGCTGAATGAGGTCGATCGAGACATCAGATCAATAACCAAGAATGGATCACAGTGAGATTAGGCCAGCAAATAAAATGAGGACACTGGGGCTGGTTCTGGAGGGCAGGTTAGAGGAGTGTTGGTTTGATTGGGCAGGTTAGAGGTGTGTTGGTTTGGTTGGGCAGGTTAGAGGTGTGTTGGTTTGGTTGGGCAGGTTAGAGGTGTGTTGGTTTGGTTGGGCAGGTTAGAGGTGTGTTGGTTTGGTTGGGCAGGTTAGAGGTGTGTTGGTTTGGTTGGGCAGGTTAGAGGTGTGTTGGTTTGGTTGGTAAAAAGGCCAGGTTGGGCAGGTTTGTTCAGTAGTGAGTATGAGGTGATTAGAAGTCAGCAGCAAGGTTGAATTTGGGTAGGCTTGACTTTCCTCTGTATGGCACCATTGAACACATTTTATAGATCAACCGTTAAATCTAGCACACAGTTTTGTGTCCACATCTGTCTGATGCCTCACAGTGCATTCTTTTATTTCTGCAAATGTCTCCCTTTCTTTCCCTTCTTCTTCTTCTGAAGACGTTTAAGACTTGCAGGGGTACAATTCCCAGATCTCAACAGCCTTCCACTATCTCACCCAAGTAGCCATCCTTCTTGTGGAAGCCTAGAAAGTGAGTGTCAGCAAGGTACTTGCGAGGGCAATTCCCAGTTGAATTTGGTTCTGCCCTCGCCCGCCACCCTGACACGCACTTCCCAGCAGGAATACCTGGACATGCTGGTCTGTAAAGCCTACTCACTAGGCCAGTGGGGGGCAGCACTTTGCTCTCAGCAGACACGCTAAGTGTCTTTCATTTTGTTGATTAATAGCAGATTAGTCACTGACCATGGAAGATCCTGAATTCTCCAATCAGATCCGTCCGATTTACCAGCATAAATCAGGTGGAAAGCAGGACGGAGTACGAGCCAATCCATTGTCTGCTGAGGGGGAGGCCATGATGGAGGGTTGTGGTCATGTTCCTTGTTGGTGCAGACGGACTCAAAGACTAGCAGGGAACTTGGGGTCAGATCTTTAGAGTTTACCAGCCCTTGGGTTGAGAAAGAGGCCAAAGGATTCCTCAGTGCTCATCAATATCTAATGAGAGTCAAGGACATCTTTATGTATATTTGAGGTAGTATTCTAAAGGACTGCAGAAAGCATGAAGTGAGAATCAGCCATTCAACCTATCTAGCTGGTTCCTTCCACAGACCTTGTATAATCTGGACTAAATGGCCCTCCTTATCTATATCATTCTTCTCATTTTGTCATCTCTATCTGCACCGCTCCATCTGGCCTTCAGTCCTATCCCTACCATGCAATTCACTCAGCCCTTTTCAAATGTTCTAAATGCCATCCTTCTTGACCTCTCTGCAGCCTACAACATCGCTGACCACACCACGCTCCTCCAACACCTTTCCTGCATTCAAAAAGCAAAATACTGTGGATGCTGGAAATCTGAAATATAAACAGAAAATGCTGGAAACACTCCGCAGGTCAGGCAGCGTCAGTGGAGAGAGAAACAGAGTTAATGTTTCAGCCTCTCCTGCATTGTCCAGCTCAGTTCAACGGTCCTCGCCTAGTTCCAGGCTTAGCCATCCAGTTGTAGCCAGAGCATCTCTATCAATGATTTCCCTTCGCACCCCCACATCATCACCTCTGGAGTCCCCCAGGATCTGTCCCTCCTCTTCCTCGTCCCTACGCTGCGCCTTGGCAACATCATTCGTAGACATGGGGTCAGCGTCCACCTGTACCATGATGGCATCCAACTTGACCTCTCCACCACCTCTCTCGACTCTCCCATTGTCTCTGTGTTGTCAGACTGCTTCTCCAACATTGTCTCGGATGAGCTGCAATTTCATCCAGCTAACTATTGGGAAGACTGAAGCCATCATCTTCAAGCCCCGCCACATAATCTGCACTCTCACCACCATCCTCCTCTCTCTGGCTCAACCAGACTGTTCGTAACCTTGCCATCCTCTTTGACCCCAAGCTGAGGTTCCAACCACATAACCTCTCCATCATAAAGACCGTCTACTTCCACCTCCGTAACATCGCCCGTCTCCTCCCCTGCCTCAGCTCATCTGTTGCTGAAACCCTCATCCCATTGCCTTTGTTACCTCCAGACATGACTATTCCAACGCTCTCCTGGACGGTCTCCCATCTTCCATCCTCCATACACTTCAGCTACTCCAAAATTCCACTGCCGTATCCTATTCCACACTTAGTCCCCTCACCCACCCATCACTCCTGCTTTTGCTGACCTACATTCAATCCCGGTCTTCCAACATCTCAAATTTAAAATTCTCATCATTGTGTTTCAATCATTTCATGGCTGTGACTCACCCATCCCAACAACAACAACAACTTGTATTTATATAGCGCCTTTAAAGCAGTAAAACATCCCAGGGCACTTCACAGGAGTGTTATAAGACAAAAAATTTGACACCGAGCCACACAGGGAGAAATTAGTGCAGGTGACCAAAAGCTTGGTCAAAGAGGCAGGTTTTAAGGAGCGTCTTAAAGGAGGAAAGAGAGGTGGAGAGGTGGAGAGGTTTAAGCAGGGAATTTCAGAGCTTAGGGCCGAGGCAACAGAAGGCACGGCCATCAATGGTTGAGCGATTATACTCAGGGGTGCTCAGGAGGGCAGAATTAGAGGAGCGCAGATATCTCAGGCGGTGGTGGGGCTGAAGGAGATTACAGAGATAGGGAGGGGCGAGGCCATGGAGGGATTTGAAAACAAGGATTTTGAAATCAAGGCGTTGCTTAACCGGGAGCCAATATAGGTCAGTGAGCACCGGGGTGATGGGCGAACGGGACTTGGTGCGAGTTAGGACACGGGCAGCAGAGTTTTGGATCACCTCAAGTCTACGTAGGGTGGAATGTGGGAGGCCAGCCAGGAGTGCGTTGGAATAGTCAAGTCTAGAGGTAACAAAGGCATGGATGAGGGTTTCAGCAGCAGAAGAGCTGAGGCGGGGGCAGAGACGGGCAATGTTACGGAGATGGAAATAGGCGGTCTTAGTTATGCTGTGGATATGTGGTCGGAAGCTCATTTTAAGGTCAAATATGACACTAAGGTTGTGAACAGTGTGGTTCAGCCTCAGACAGATGTTAGGGAGAGGGATGGAGTCAGTGGCTAGGGAACGGAGTTTGTGGCGGGGACCGAAAACAATGGCTTAGGTCTTCCCAATATTTAATTGGAGAAAATTTCTGCTCCTCCAGAACTGGATGTCGGACAAGCATTCTGACAATTTAAAGACCGTGGAGGGGTCGAGAGACGTGGTGGTGAGGTAGAGCTGGGTGTCATCAGCGTACATGTGGAAACTGACACTGTGTTTTCAGATGATGTCACCAAGGGGCAGCATGTAGATGAGAAATAGGAGGGGCCCAAGGATAGATCCTTGGGGGACACCAGAGGTAACGATGCGGGAGTGGGAAGAGAAGCCGTTGCAGGTGATTCTCTGGCTACGATTAGATAGATAAGAATGGAACCAGGCGAGTGCAGTCCCACCCAGCTGGATGACGGTGGAGAGGTGTTGGAGAAGGATGGAATGGTCAACTGTGTCAAAGGCTGCAGACAAGTCAAGAAGGATGTGCAGGTTAGGTTGATTGGCTATGATAAATTGACCCTTAGTGTTAGGGGGATTAAATACATGGGGTTACGGGGATCGGGTGGGATATGTGTCGGTGCAGGCTCGATGGGCCAAAATGGCCTCTATCTGCACTGTGGGGTTTCTGTGATTCTGTGAAGGATGAGGAGGGATAGTTTACCTTTGTCACAGTCACAAAGGATGCCATTTGTGATTTTGGTGAGAGCCGTTTCGGTACTGTGGCAAACACGGAAACCTAATTGGAGGGATTCAAACATGGAGTTGCGGGAAAGATGGGCACGGATTTGGGAGGCGACAACACATTCAAGGACTTTGGAGAGGAAAGGGAGGTTGGAGATGGGGCGGTAATTAGCAAGGACGCAAGGGTCAAAGGTTGGTTTTTTGAGGAGAGGGGTGATGATGGCAGATTTGAGGGAGAGGGGGACAATACCTGAGGAGAGAGAACTGTTAACAATGTCAGCTAACAGGGGAGCCAGACAAGGAAGTAGGTTGGTCAGCAGTTTAGTGGGAATAGGGTCGAGGGAGCAGGAAGTGGGTCTCATGGACAAGATGAGCGCGGAGAGGTCATGAGGGGAAATCGGAGAGAAACTGGAGAAAGATGTGAGTTCAGAGTTAGGGCAGGGGGGAACCTTAGAGAAAGTTTGGCCCAGTGGGCTAGGGGAAGGAAGGGAAGTGGCAGATGCAGCTGAACTGATGGTCTCAATCTTAGAGACAAAAAAGTCCATGAGCTCCTCACACTTGTTGTCGGAGCTGAGGGTGGGGGAGACAGGGGAGAGGGGTTTAAGAAGACGGTTAGCAGTAGAGAATAGGAGCCGGGGTTTATCTTTGCATTCCAGAATGATTTTGGAATAGTGAGCAATTTTGGCAGACGAGAGCAGGGCCCGATAATGCTTTATGTGGTCCAGCCAGATCTGGCGGTGAATGGCTAAACCATATCCGTTTAAGTCTGCGTCCCTTGGACTTAGGGAGTGAAGATGAGGGCCATACCAGGGGGAACAGCCAGGGTGAGAGAGAGTAATGGTTTTAATAGGGACTCAGGCATCCAAGGTGGTGGTGAGGGTGTGGTTGAGCAGATCAGTAGCTGCAGAAATGTCGTGGTGAGTGGAGGGCCAAAGGCTGGACAGTTGGGATTTCATAAGTGCAGTTGTAAGAGGGTGAGAGTGAGTTTTTTCCAGGGGTGGATTCAGAAGGAAGTAGGGTGGGGGGTGGAATGTGATGTGGGTGGAGAGCGATACGAGGAAGTGGTCAGAGATGGCCTTATCTGTGATTGACACGATGGGAGTAGCGAGGCCACGAGAGATGGCAAGGTCAAGGGGGTGGCCGTGAATATGGGTTGGGGTGTTTACCTGGAGGGAGAGATTAAGGGAGGATAGCAGGCTAGTGAACTCAGAGGAGAGAGAGCATGATGAATTGTGATAGAAGTTGCAATCACCGAGGATGAGAAGTTGTTCGGTGCAGAGGCTGAGGGAGGAAAGCGGTGAAGATATCTCGGTAATAACATTTTTATGGTACTTGAGTGGATGGTAGAGAACGAAGATTTTAAATGAGAGGTGAGAGGGGTGGAGTAAGGTGAGATGCTCAAAGGAGGAGAAAGTGCCAGAGGAGTAGGGGGATTTGGTGATGAGAGCCATACCGCCACCATGGCAGTCTGAGCTGGGCAAGTGGTGGAAGGTATAGCTAGGCGGGGAGGCTTCAGTTAAGGGTAAGGCGTCATCACCCCTCAACCAGGTTTCAGTCAAGGCCATAATGTCGATGCAATCATCCACAATAAGCTCATGGATGGCAAAGGCCTTGTTCGCAAGTGAACGAACATTCTCGTTGGAGATGTGGAGAAGGATGGTGATGGCTGCCCCACTGCCAGCGTCCACAGGGTCAGCGCTGGGGGGGGTGAGTTGGATGGGGGGGGGGGGAGGAGATTGGCAAGATTTGCCCCCAGTGGTCACACTACAGCCCAACAACCTTCCCCTGAACTCTTCGCTCCTCTGACTCTGACCTCTTGTTCAGCCCCACTCCCTTCACCTCACCATTGGTGCCGATATCTTCAGAAGCCTAGAGCTCACAGTACCGAAATCCCTCCTGAAAGCCCTCACCTCTCCATCTTCTCTGCTCCTTTAAGACCCTCTTTAACACTCAAAATTCTGACCAAAGTTTCGTTCACTAACCCTAATATCTCCTTCTTTGCTTAAATGTCCATTATTTCTTTATGCCTCTGTGAAGCCACTTGGGGTGTTCCTCTACATTAAAGGCGCGATATAAATGCAAGTTGTTACCATTAATACATTCGGACCATTTATCATGCATCTCGGCTAAAGTGTAGTTTATTCTTGGCCTAGTTTGTTCTGATCCGCAGACTGATTCCTTCGGGCTGTGTTGTATGCAGGTGTGGGTTGGCCATTTCCTTGGTCACTAACTTGATGCTGTGGATGTCGGCTGTGGCAGATGAGTCCATCCATCAGACTGGTGTAGAAGCTGAGAAACACCCAGACAACCAAAGTCGCATCTCCGCAGGTAAATATCCAGTGACTCTGCGCAACCATGTCTCATCTCTTTTATGTTGCTTGGTAACTTTTATCATCAAGATGTTTGTGACTCTACCGTGGCTAACAAGGGAAATTAGGGATAGCATAAGATCCAAGGAGAGGACATATAAATTGGCCAGAAAAAGCAATAATCCTGAGGATTGGGAGCAGTTTAGGATTCAACAAAGGAGGGCAAAGGAATTAATTAAGAAAGGGAAAATAGAATATGAGAGTAAGCTTGCAGTGAACATAAAAACTGACTGTAAAAGCTTTTATAGATATGTGAAGAGAAAAAGATTGGTGAAGTCAAGCATAGGTCCCTTGCAGTCAGAATCAGGGGAATTTATAATGGGGAACAAAGAAATGGCAGACCAACTAAATACATATTTTGGTTCTGTCTTCACAAAGGAGGACACAAATAACCTCCCAGAGATGCCGGGGAACATAGGGTCTGATGAAAGGGTGGAACTGAACGAAATCAGTATTTGTAGGGAAATGGTGTTTGGAAAATTGATGGGACTGAAGGCCGATAAATCCCCAGGGCCTGATAATCTACATCCCAGGTGTTAGATCCGTGATTCTGAGAGTATGATGTTTTTCAATAACTACACGGATGCTGTAACTTAACAATCAACAGGTATTTACTGGAGTAGGGTAGTCTCAAGACTGGGGGTACAGAGGCATGCTCAAGGCTTATATACAGGTGTGGTCACTGCCGGTACTACAGTATACAGGAGCTGTAAAAGTAGTTCTCTCTTAAAGGTACATACACTGCAATTCCTCCCCTTTTAGATTAGCAGTACCCATAATATTCAAATAACAATTAACACTTTAACATGTACATTAAACAACAATAGTCCATTTATAGATTCAGTCTTGGGGCGGCTTCCTGATCCTTTCGGGATAGCACCTTTCCTGAGGTTCTTGTTCTTGGTGCGGAGGCGATTCTGGCCCCTTTTCGTCAGTTAGTTCATCGGTTTCCACTGCTACTGGTTCAGAGGTAGATGCTACCGGTATGTCGGGTTCATCCCCAGGTACGCGAGTCTTGGGGTTGACTCGTTCCTGTGACGCTAAGATCTGATCGACGTGGCGTCTCACAATGTTCTCCCCGACATCCACTGTGTACATTAATGGCCCCTGCCTTGTGCATATCGTTCTGGGTTGCCATTTCTCTGTTGGTAGTCACGGGCCAAGACTGGTTCTCCTACGTTGAAGCTCCTTGTCGGCTTCTCATTGATGTGCTGGAATTGTTTATCCTCAACATTTCTTCACACATTTGGTCTGAGCAAGTCCAGACGAGATCTCAACCTTCGGTTAAAGAACATCATGGCCGGGGTCTGGTTGGTAACTGCATGTGTCGCGTTGCGGTAGGCTAATAAGAAATTGTCCACCTTATGCTGTAGTGGAATTTCATCGTCGCACATGGCCTTTATCGCCTTCTTAAAGGTTTGTACAAACCTCTCAGCCAACCCATTTGTGGCTGGATGATACGGGGCGGATGTGTAATGCCTTACCCCATTCCTTCTCATAAATTTTCGAAACTCTTCGGACACAAACTGTGATCCATTATCAGAGCAAATCTGCTCTGGCAAGCCATTCCTGGCAAATATGGTCCGTAGGACTGCAATCTGTAGTGGTTGAGGACATTTTTATCACCTCAGGCCATTTCGAATGAGCATCCACTGCTATTAAGAACATTGAGTCCATGAATGGACCAGCGAAATCAATATGCACCCATTGCCATGGAGAGGAGGGCCGCACCCATTGCCATGGAGAGGAGGGCCACTCCCATGGGTGTAGAGGGGCATGTGGTGGTGCATTTTGGACCTTCTGGCATCCTGAGCAGCTCTTGGTTAGGTCTTCGATTTGTTGATCGATTCCCGGCCACCACACATAAGCCCTAGCAAGGCTTTTCATTTTCACTCCCCCCAGTTGATCTTCATGAAGCTCATTTAGCACTCTCTCCCTTAACTTGGGTGGAATCACCACTCTGGATCCACACATCACTGTCCCCTGGCATACTGACAGCTGTTCTCTTCTTGTCGAGAATGCTGGCAACAGTGAGTCGCCATGTGTTGGCCATCCCCTCACCGTCAAATCATATACCCGAGACAGCGTCGGATCATTGCGGGTCTCCTTCTCTATATCCGCGTTCGTTACTGGCAATCGTTCAATTATTGACGAATAAAATATCTCGATAGGGTCCACTGATGGTGCTTCCTCCACAGTAGGCAGTGGCAGGCGTGATAGCCCATCAGCGTTTCCATGCTGTTTCGTGCCTTTATATTCTATTTCATATTGATTCGCCCCTAGAAACAGGGACCATCTTTGTAACCGTTGTGCAGTCATCACTGGAACGCCCTTCTTAGGATTAAAGATGGAGACAAGTGGTTGGTGGTCAGTCAGCAAGGTGAACTTCTGCCCATGCAGATAGTGGTTGAATTTTTTTACTCCCCATACTAGGCTGAGGGCTTCCCTGTCAATCTGGGCGTAGTTGCGCTCGGCTGAGGTTAGTGACCGAGGCGCAAAGGCTACTGGCCTCTCCAACCCGTCTGGGAATTTGTGCGACAGCACCGCTCCAATACCATAGGGTGATGCATCACATGCCAAACGAATTGGTAGTGCTGGGTTGAAATGGGCCAACACCTCTTTTGATGTGATCAATTCTTTGCACTTCTGGAAAGCTCATCTACGTTCGTCATTCCACTTCCATGGTACCCCTATTTGCAGTAGGGTGTTCAGTGGGTGTAATACCGTGGACAAATTTGGTAAGAACTTATGGTAGTAGTTTACCAGCCCGAGGAACGACCTCAGTTGTGACACATTTTCCGGTGCTGGAGCCTTGACTACTGCCTCAATCTTTTCAGGGGACTTATGTAACCCCTCTTCATCGATGACGTGGCCACAATACGAGATCTGCTTCTGGAAAAACTCACACTTGTGGCGATTAGCTCGTAGCCCATATTCCTTTAATCTGGTGAGCACCTTCTCCAAGTTGGCGAGGTGATCACTGTCATTTTTGCCCATGACCAGGATGTCGTCCAAATAACACTGGGTCCCTGGATTCCCTTGCAGGACTTGATCCATCGCCCTTTGCCAAATAGCCGGAGCCGATGCTACCCCGAACACCAGCCGGTTGTATTGATAGAGACCTTTATGAGTGTTGATCATGAGGTATTGTTTCGAGGCTTCTTCTACCTCCATTTGCAAGTACGCCTGGGCTAGATCAATTTTGGTGAAGCATTTACCTCCAGATAGCGAGGTGAAAATATCCTCAATTCGTGGAAACGGATATTGTACCGTGTGAAGGATTGGGTTCACTGTCACCTTAAAATCCCCACAGATGCGGACCTTCTTTGGTTCCCCAGGCGTATTACTCAACGACCTCTTCATTACAGGAACGATGGGTGTAGCCCACTCGCTCCAGTCTACTTTGGACAGTACTCCTGAACGTTCCAACCCTTCCAGCTCTGCTTCGACGGCTGGTCTGATCGCATAAGGCACTGGTCTGGCCTTAAGAAACTTTGGACTTGCATTTTCCTCTATTTTAATCGTTGCTGTTATGCCTTTTAGTGTTCCGAGTCCCTCCTGGAACACTTCTTTTGCGTCAGTTAGCATTTTTGATAGTCGTCCAGGTGTGACGTCGTCATCCTTTTTGGCCTCAACCTTCAGTGCCTGTATCGAATGCCAATCAAATTGTATCTTCCGGATCCATTCACGTCCTAGCAGTGGTGGTCCTCCATCTGGCAATGCATATAAGTCCATTTTAGGTATTTCCTGGCCTTTGTATATCACTTTCACCCTTATTTTTCCTTTGGGGTAGACTTTTTGCCCTGTGTACGTCTTCAAGACAATCTCTGTAGCTTTCAAGGGTATATGTGAAAATAGCCGCTTGTAGTCCCTTTGGTTTATGACTGTTAGGGCTGATCCTGTGTCCAATTCCATTTTCACTTGGACTCCGTCTATCTTAAGTGTAACCCATGTAGTCTGGTGATCCTCCATTTTGGTTACCTTATGTAGTTTCAGACAACCCAGCTCCTTGCTTCCGGAGTCTGTGTCACTTTTCTGTTCGTCTGAACTACTGTCCATCACCTTGTGTACCTTTTTGTACTTCTCCTGTGGAGATTTCTTGCTGTTGGTTTTCTTCCCAGACCTGCAGACTCTTGCTATGTGTCCTGCTTTTCCACACTGTCTGCACACTTGGTCCTTGAACCAACAATCCTTCTGGTCGTGTGTTGTTCTGCCGCAGCGATAACACTTCACTGTTCCATAGGACATTTCATTGGTGCCATATTCTTGCGGTCTCCGTTGTATCTCTGCAGCGCCCCTTGCGGCTGCTTCGTGTTATACTGCCATACTGAAAGCCTTGTCCAGCGTAAGATCCTTTTCTGATAGAAGCCGTTTCTGGGTTCCTTCACTTTGAAGCCCACACACAAACTTGTCCCTTAACGTATCTGCTAGTCCCGCTCCAAACTGGCAGTGTTTCGACAGCTTGCGCAGTTCCGTTAAGTACTCAGCATTGCTTTCGTCTTTGTGTTGGTTCCTTGTATGGAACTTAAATCGTTTTGCTATCAGCAGCGGTGTGGGATTTAAGTGGTCCTGCAGGATTTCTACTATGCTTTCGAAATTCTTATTCACAGGCTTCTCTGGGGTTATTAGGTTTCGCAGTAACCGATAAGTTTTTGCACCCATGGAATTTAACAAAACCAGTGCTTTCCTAGCATCTGGCACTTCATTCACCCTGCAGTACACCTCCATACGTTCCACATATGTCGCCCAATCTTCGACTTCATTGTCGAACGTAGAGATACTGCCACTCTTCGGCATCCCTGGGTGTGATTTAACTGTCAAAAATGGCGTCTCCCGCGCTTTCCCTTCTTCTCCGCTGGCACAAAATGGCGTCTCCCGCGCTTTCCTTTCTTCCCGCGCTCGCCCTTCTTCTCCGCTGCGGCTTCTAAAAATGGCGTCTCCTGCGCTCTTCCTTCTTCTCCCCGCGGACACTGTTCAGCCCTTGAGCCCTGGCTGTGCTCTGCGCGTTTTTTTTTTTCTGTGCGCCTTTCCCATTTCCGCCACTCGGTCCTGAACCCGGCTGTTGCTTTACCCTCTCTCTCTCCGTTTTGTTTTTCCTCAACGCCGCTCGGTTTTCAACCCCCGGCTGTGCCCTGTGCGCTTCACCCTCTATCTTACCCCATTGACGCTGCTCGGCTTTTTCTCTGACATCGGTCGGCTCCAGCCGCCACTGTCTGGGAAGGGTCTGCGCTGTACCTGTCGTCAGTCTGTTGCTGATCGTCGTGGCTGGGGAACCAAGCCCGGCTCTCCACAGCCTCCCCTGCGATGTTCACTCTCTGCCGGATGACTGGGCGGTTGCTCGTGGTCGACGCCCGTGCTTCTGGCCTCGACTTTCTTCCACCGCCCTCCCGGAGCGAATCCTCGAAGGGAAATGCAGAGTTGCAGGTAGATTCGAATCGACACTCGTCGCCACTGTTAGATCCGTGATTCTGAGAGTATGATGTTTTTCAATAACTACACGGATGCTGTAACTTAACAATCAACAGGTGTTTACTGGAGTAGGGTAGTCTCAAGACTGGGGGTACAGAGGCATGCTCAAGGCTTATATACAGGTGTGGTCACTGCCGGTACTACAGTATACAGGAGCTGTAAAAGTAGTTCTCTCTTAAAGGTACATACACTACACCAGGGTACTTAAGGAAGTGGCCCTAGAAATAGTAGATGCATTGCTGGTCATCTTCCAGAACTCGATAGACTCTGGAACAGTACCCATGGATTGGAGGGTAGCTAATGTTACCCCACTATTCAAAAAAGGTGGTAGAGAAAAAGCGGGGAATTATAGACCGGTAAGCCTGACATCGGTAGTGGGGAAAATGCTAGAGTCCATTATAAAAGATGTAATAGCAGAGCACTTGGAAAGCAGTGACAGGATCGGATGAAGTCAACATGGATTTACAAATAGTAAATCATGCTTGACTGATCTACTGGAATTTTTTGAAGATGTAACTGGTAAAATAGATAAGGGAGAACCAGTGGATGTGGTGTATTTGGACTTTCAGAAGGCTTTCGATAAGGTCCCGCATAAGAGATTAGCGTGCAAAATTAAGGCACATGGGATTGGGGGCAAGGTATTGACTTGGATAGAGAACTGGTTGGCGGACAGAAAGCAAAGAGTTGGAATAAACTGGTCGTTTTCCGAGTGGCAGGCAGTGACTAGTGGGGTGCCGCAGGGATCGGTCCAAGGACCCCAGCTGTTCACAATATATATTATTGATCTGGACGAGGGAATTGGATGTAATATCTCCAAATTTGCAGATGACACAAAGCTGGGTGGGAGGGTATGCTGTGAGGAGGATGTCGTGAAACTCCAGTACGATTTGGACAGGTTGGGTGATTGGGCAGAAACATGGCAAATGCACTATAATGTGGATAAATGTGAGGTTATCCACTTTGGTGGCAAAAACAGGAAGGCAGATTATTATTTGAATGGCAATAGATTGGGAGAAGGGGAAGTGCAAAGAGACCTGGGTGTTCTTGTGCACCAGTCGCTGAAGGTAAGCATGCAGGTGCAGCAGGCGGCTAAGAAGGCAAATGGTATGTTGGCCTTCGTAGCAAGAGGGTTCGAGTACAGGAACAAGGATGTCTTGCTACAGTTGTACAGGGCTTTGGTGAGACCACACCTTGAGTATTGTGTGCAGTTTTGGTCGCCTTACCTGAGGAAGGACGATCTTGCCATGGAAGGAGTGCAGCGAAGATTCACCAGGCTGATACCTGGGATGGCAGGAATGACATATGAGGAGAGATTGTGTCCATTGGGCTTATACTCACTGGAGTTTACAAGATTGAGAGGGGATCTCATCGAAACCTATAAAAATTTTGTCAGGCCTGGACAGACTAGATGCAGGAAGGATGTTTCTGATGGCCGGGGAGTCCAGAACCAGGGGTCATAGTCTAAGGATAAGGGGTAAGCCATTTAGGACTGAAATGAGGAGGAATTTCTTCACCCAGAGAGTGGTGAACCTGTGGAATTCTCTGCCACAGAGGGCAGTGGAGGCCAGTTCATTAAATATATTCAAGAAAGAGTTGGATATATTTCTTAAGGCTAAAGGGATCAAGGGATATGGGGAGAAGGCAGGGACAGTGTACTGAATTTGGATGATCAGCCATGATCTCATTGAATGGCGGAGCAGGCTCGAAGGGCCGAATGGCCTACTCCTGCTCCTATCTTCTATGTTTCTATGTTTCTATGAATGAAGCACGTTCCATTTCAGGCACCCAAACACACCATCTAACACTCCCAGGGCATGTACAGCACGGGATAGATACCGAGTAAAGCTCCCTCTACACTGTCCCATCAAACACTCCCAGGGCAGGTATAGCACGGGTTAGATACAGAGTAAACCTCCCTCTACACTGACCATCAAACACTCCCAGGGCAGGTACAGCACAGGTTAGATACAGAGTAAAGCTCCCTCTACACTGTCCCATTAAACACTCCTGGGGCAGGTACAGCACGGGTTAGATACAGAGTAAACCTCCCTCTACACTGTCCCATTAAACACTCCTGGGGCAGGTACAGCACGGGTTAGATACAGAGTAAACCTCCCTCTACACTGTCCCATCAAACACTCCCAGGGCAGGTACCGAATCATAAGAACATAAAAAATAAGAGCAGGAGTAGGCCATACGGCCCCTGAAGCCTGCTCCGCCATTCAATAAGATCATGGCTGATCATCGACCTCAACTTCACTTTCCCGCCCGATCTCCATAACCCTTGATTCCCCTAGAGTCCAAAAATCTAACTATCTCAGCCTTGAATATACTCAAAGACTCAGCATTCACAGCTCTCTGAGGCAGAGAATTCCAAAGATTCACAACCCTCGGAGTGAAGAAATTCCTCCTCCTCTCTGTCTTAAACCCCTTACCCTGAGACTATGCCCCCTAGTTCTAGACACTCCGGCCAGGGGAAACAACCTCTCGGCATCTACCCTGTCAATACCCCTCAGAATCTTCTATGTTTCAATGAGATCACCTCTCATTCTTCTAAACTCCAGAGAGTATCGGCCCAGTCTACACAATCTCTCATCATAGGACAGCCCTCTCATCCCAGGAATCAATCTAGTGAACCTTCGTTGCACCACCTCCAAGGCAAGTATATCCTTCCTTAGATAAGGAGACCAAAACTGTGCACAGTACTCCAGGTGTGGTCTCACCAAGGCCCTGTACAATTGTAGCAAGACTTCCTTACTCTTATACGCCAACCCCCTTGCAATAAAGGCCAACATGCAATTTGCCTTCCTTATAGCTTGCTGCACCTGCATGCTAGCTTTCTGTGTTTCTTGCACAAGGACACCCAAATCTCTCTGAACACCAACATTTGAAAGTTTCTCGACCATTTAAAAAAGATTCTGTTTTTCTATTCTTCCTGCCAAAGTGAATAACCTCACATTTTCCTACATTATACTCCATCTGTCACCTTACTGCCCACTCACTCAGTCTATCTATATCCCTTTGCAGACTCTCTGTGTTCTCCTCACAGCTTACTGTCCCACCTAGCTTTGTATCATCAGCAAACTTGGATACATTACACTCGGTCCCTTCATCCATGTCATTAATATAGATTGTAAATAGTTGAGGCCCCAACACTGATCCTTGCGGCACCCCACTAGTTACAGCCTGCCAACCTGAAAAAGATCCGTTTATCCCTACTCTCTGTTTTCTCTCCGTTAACCAATCCTCTATCCATGCTACTATATTACCCCCAACCCCATGAGCCCTAATCTTGTGTAATTATCTTTTATGTGGCACCTTATCGAATGCCTTTTGGAAATCCAAATATACTACATCCACTGGTTCCCCTTTATCTACCCTGCTAGTTACATCCTCAAAAAAATGCTAATAAATTTGTCAAACACGATTTCCCTTTCATAAAACCATGTTGACTCGGCCTAATCATGTTATGATTTTCTAAGTGACCATTTCCTTAACAATGGATTCCAGCATTTTCCTGATGACTGATGTCAGGCTAACTGGCCTGAAGTTCTCTGTTTTTTCTCTCCCTCCTTTCTTGAATAGCGGTGTTAGATTTGCAACCTTCCAATCTGCTGGGACCATTCTAGAATCTAGGGAATTTTGGAAGATCAAAACCAATGCATCCACTATCTCTTCAGCCACCTCTTTTAGAACCCTAGGATGTAGGCTGTCAGGTCCTGGGGATTTGTCAGCTTTTAGTCCCATTAGTTTCTCTAGTACTTTTTCTCCACTTATATTAATTATGTTAAAATCCTCACCCTCATTAGACCCTTGGTTCCTCACCATTTTTGGGTGGGGAATCGGGTGGGGCTCAGCAGTGAAGCGGCCCCCCACCACCCCCCTCTTGACTCATTATGGTCACACATGGAGAACGGAGCAGGAGGCACCAGAGGCTGACTGGACCAGCTGACCCGGACGGAAGTCAATGCTGACTAGAAAGGAAAGGAGACAACATGGGGCAGAGGAGCCGCACTCATGTCACAATTAAATACAATCAAACTACCTGTCGCACGAGTGCTGTATCAATCCGTTTATTGAGAACATTGGGAGAGCTGACGTCATTTGGTGTTATCAGCACGACTCAGAGGCTTCAGCTGAATTCATTGAATGTAAATATTCATGTGGATCCGTATTGTATCTGAACTGATGCCCGCTCAGTATTCTCAGTAAACTCAATTAACGCCCGGCACCAACACCACAATTAAACATTATTTGGTGTAGGCAGCTATTAAATCAGCCCCTCAAAGTCATCTACCCACCATTGACAGACCAGTACTGTGCCCAGTGTTATACAGTGACAGACCTGTACCCACCCGTACTGTACCCCAGTGTTATACAGCGACAGGCCTGTACCCACCAGTACTGCACCCCAGTGTTATATAGTGACGGGCCTGTACCCACCAGTACTGTACCCCAGTGTTATATAGTGACGGACCTGTACCCACCAGTACTGTTGTCTTGTTTTGCACACTTTGTACAAAAATAATAAATTGCAGGACAACAGAGTATTACAGTTTAAACTATTTTAATGAAGCATCAGGTCTGTGAACTCAAACATACATACAGCACCGTGTGGGCAAGATGGAGTTAGGGCCCCCTGGGTCTTCTAAACAATAGCAGTCCTTACAGATGCCTGCAAGCCAATGACAACTCAGCATGTGATCACATGTGAATGTAATAGGTATTCCTTACAGATGCCTGCGGGCCAATGATAAATCAATATGCAAATGTTACATCCCCTTTCTTTTAAAAGAAAAATGTTGTGCATTACTTTTGAACCTTTCTTCTACATAATGTTCTCAGTAGCATCAACATATAAGTAAACTCAACATTTAACTAGCATTGAAAACATCTCAACGTTTCAATAACGATGTACAGTTATTTTAGGGCAGCGATCCGCCTACACCCTTTGACAGTTCACAAGTCAAGGATAACTCTAGGCTTGACCTCTCGTACCGACCTTGTGTGGTATGGAACTGAGCATGCTCCTGAATCGGTCAACAAATCAGGTTCAGGTTTAGGTTCAGGTAAGTATGATGTGTTTTGTGTATTGCTCTGTTCATCACACTCTGTTGAACTGATCCTCTCGTCGGAATGACGGTGTTGTTCCTTGGTGTTCAGGAGGTGCCTGTGATTGCGGCGGTACACCTGTCCTTCTGGGGTGCGGACGTGATACGATCGCTCAGTGTCAGCTGGCTGGATGACGACTGCTGGCTTCCAGTAGTCATGCTCCTGGATTCTGACGGATTCTCCATTGTGCAGCGGCGGCAGTAGTCTAGCTGACCTGTCATAGTATCTCTTTTGGTGTTGCTGTCTCTGTACACGTTTTGCATGCACTTGCTTGCAGCTGACGACCTGCCAGGGCCTGTCTGGGATACGGTGAGGTATCATGGGCTCTTTGACATTTGATGGGCGGCGTTCTAGACAAATGGAAGAGTGTTATACAGTGACAGACCTGTACCCACCTGTACTGTACCCCAGTGTTAGTGACAGACATGTACCCACCTGTACTGTACCCCAGTGTTAGTGACAGACATGTACACACCAGTACTGTACACCAGTGTTATAGTGACAGACTTGTAACTGCCAGTATTGTACACCAGTACTGTAACCCAGTGTTATACAGTGACAGAGTTATACCCACCAGTACTGCACCCCAGTGTTATACAGTGACAGACCTGTACCCACCAGTACTGTACCCCAGTGTTATACAGTGACAGACCTCGACACACGAGTATTGTACCCAGTTTTATACAGTGACAGACCTGTACCCACCAGTACTGTACCCCAGTATTATACAGTGACAGACCTTGACCTACCAGTGTTGTAACCCAGTTTTATACAGTGACAGACCTGTACCCACGAGTACTGTACCCCAGTGTTATACAGTGACAGACCTGTACCCACCTGTACTGTACCCCAGTGTTATACAGTGACAGACCTATACCCACCAGTACTGTACCCCAGTGTTAGTGACAGACCTGTATCCACCAGTACTGTACCCCAGTGTTATACAGTGACAGACATGTACCCACCAGTACTGTACCCCAGTGTTATACAGTGACAGACCTGTACCCACGAGTACTGTACCCCAGTGTTATACAGTGACAGACCTGTACCCACCTGTACTGTACCCCAGTGTTATACAGTGACAGACCTATACCCACCAGTACTGTACCCCAGTGTTAGTGACAGACCTGTATCCACCAGTACTGTACCCCAGTGTTATACAGTGACAGACATGTACCCACCAGTACTGTACCCCAGTGTTAGTGACAGACCTGTATCCACCAGTACTGTACCCCAGTGTTATACAGTGACAGACATGTACCCACCACTACTGTACCCCAGTGTTATATAGTGACAGACCTGTACCCACCAGTACGGTACCCCAGTATTATACAGTGACAGACCTCTCCCCACCAGTGCTGTACCCCAGTGTTATATATTGACAGACCTGTACCCCCCAGTAATGTACCCCATTGTTATACAGTGACAGACCTGGACCGACCAGTAATGTACCCCATTGTTATACAGTGACAGACCTGTACCCAACAGTATTGTACCCCAGTCTTATACAGTGACAGACCTGCACCCACCAGTACTGTACCCCAGTGTTATACAGTGACAGACCTGTCCCCACCAGTACTGTTCCCTAGTGTTATACAGTGACAGACATGTGCCCACCAGTACTGTAGCCCAGTGTTATACAGTGACAACATAAGAACATAAGAACATAAGAAATAGGAGCAGAAGTAGACCAATCAGCCCCTCGAGCCTGCTCCGCCATTCAATAAGATCATGGCTGATCTGATCCTAACCGCCAATCCACTATCACAGAAGCATCTCCTGAATCTAACAGAATTAGACACCCGAAATAGGAGCAGGATCAGGCTACACGGCCCCTGGGCCTGCTCCGCTACCCACAGGGCCGTGACCGATCCGAACCTAGACTCATGTCCAAATTGCTGCCCGCTCCCCTTAACCCTTAATTCCCTTTACTTCTAGGAAACTGTCTATTTCTGTTTTAAATTTATGTAATGATGTAGCTTCTACAGCTTTTTGGGGCAGCATATTCCATGGACCTACCACCCTCTGAGTGAAGCAGTTCCTCCTCATCTCAGTTTTGAAAGAGCAGCCCCTTATTCTAAGACTATGCCCCCTAGTTCTAGTTTCACCCATCATCGGGAACATCTTCCCCACATCCACCCGATCCAACCCCTTCACAATCTTATATGTTTCAATAAGATCGCCTCTCATTCTTCTGAACTCCAATGAGTAGACAAACCTGTGCCCACCAGTACTGTACCCCAGTGTTATACAGTGACAGACCTGTACCCACCAGTACTGTACGCCAGTGTTATACAGTGACAGTCATGTACCCACCAGTACTTTATCCCAGTGTTATACAGTGACAGACCTGTACCCATCAGTACTGTACCCCAGTGTTATACAGTAACAGACCTGTCCCCACCAGTACTCTACCCCAGTATTAGTGACAGACCTGTACCCACCAGTACTGTACCCCAGTGTTATATAGTGACGGACCTGTACCCATCAGTACTGTACCCCAGTGTTATACAGTGACAGACCTGTAACCACCAGTACTGTACTCCAGTGTTATATAGTGACGGACCTGTACCCACCAGTACTGTACCCCAGTGTTATACAGTGACAGACCTGTACCCACCAGTACGGTACCCCAGTGTTATACAGTGACAGACCTGTCCCCACCAGTACTGTACCCCAGTGTTATACAGTGACAGACCTGTACCCCCCAGTAATGTACCCCATTGTTATACAGTGACAGACCTGGACCCACCAGTAATGTACCCCATTGATATACAGTGGCAGACCTGGACCCACCAGTATTGTACCCCAGTTTTATACAGTGACGGACCTGTACCCACCAGTACTGCACCCCAGTGTTATACAGTGACAGACCTGTACCCACCTGTACTGTACCCCAATGTTATACAGTGACAGACCTTTATCCACCAGTATTGTACCCCAGTGTTAGTGACAGGCATGTACCCACCAGTACTGTACCCCAGTGTTATAGTGACAGACCTATTGTACCCCAGTGTTATACAGTGACAGACCTATACCCACCAGTACTGTACCCCAGTGTTATACAGTGACAGACCTGTCCCCACCAGTACTGTACCCCAGTGTTATACAGTGACAGACATGTGCCCACCAGTACTGCAGCCCAGTGTTATACAGTGACAGACCTGTGCCCACCAGTACTGTACACCAGTGTTATACAGTGACAAACCTGTGCCCACCAGTACTGTACCCCAGTGTTATACAGTGATGGACCTGTACCCACCAGTACTGTACCCGTTATACAGTGACAGACCTGTACCCACCAGTATTGTACCCCAATGTTATACAGTGACAGACCTGTATCCACCAGTACTGTAACCCAGTGTTATACAGTGACAGACATGTACCCACCAGTACTATACCCCAGTGTTATACAGTGGCAGACCTGTACCCACCAGTACTGTAACCCAGTGTTATAGTGACAGACCTATACCCACCAGTACTATACCCCAGTGTTACACAGTGACAGTCATGTACCCACCAGTACTGTACCCCAGTGTTATACAGTGACAGACCTATACCCACCAGTACTGTACCCCAGTGTTATACAGTGACAGACCTGTACCCACCAGTACTGTACCCCAGTGTTATACAGTGACAGACCTATACCCACCAGTACTGTACCCCAGTGTTATACAGTGACAATCATGTACCCACCAGTACTGTACCCCAGTGTTATACAGTGACAGACCTGTACCCACCAGTACTATACCCCAGTGTTATACAGTGGCAGACCTGTACCCACCAGTACTGTACCCCAGTGTTATACAGTGGCAGACCTGTACCCACCAGTACTGTACCCCAGTGTTATACAGTGACAGTCATGTACCCACCAGTACTGTACCCCAGTGTTATACAGTGACAGGCCTGTACCCACCAGTACTGTACCCCAGTGTCATACAGTGACAGTCATGTACCCACCAGTACTGTACCCCAGTGTTATACAGTGGCAGACCTGTACCCACCAGTACTGTACCCCAGTGTTATACAGTGACAGTCATGTACCCACCAGTACAGTAACCCAGTGTTATACAGTGACAGACCTGTACCCACCAGTACTGTACCCCAGTGTTATACAGTGACAGACCTGTACCCACCAGTACTGTACCCCAGTGTTATACAGTGACAGTCATGTACCCACCAGTACTGTACCCCAGTGTTATACAGTGACAGACTTGTGCCCCCCAATACTGTACCCCGGTGTTATACAGTGACAGACCTGTCCCCACCAGTACTGTACCCCAGTGTTATTGGCACTGCCGAAGCCCTGAGCGAATATAGAAGTTGAGTGAGGTGTTGTTGAGCAGGATCAATGCCAATGCAATGCACTTGTTCTCAGACGATGGCCTACAGCGTGAAGCAATAACTCTTTGCTAAAACCAGTGTCTTGCTTTGTGCTTTAGCTGGCGAGGATGATGGATGTCTGTGCTCCACAAATTTCTGCCACATCTTCCAGACTGGTTATTACTACTTGTACCCGTTCAACATCGAGTACAGTCTGTTTGCCTCTGCAATGTGTTACGTGATGTGGAAGAATGTAGGCAGATTGATAGATGACTACGGACAACGTGGCAAGCTCAAATTCCGCTTCCATGGCGCCGTCCTGGGCCCAATCCTTGGGGTTGCTGTGCTCCTAATAGGACTGGGGATCTTCATTATCTATGAGGTTGAAGTGACGGACGAAGAAACAAAGACACGTGCTCTAACTGCCTATTACATCTTTAACATTGCGGCTCTCACCCTGATGTCCATCAGTTCCTTGGTTGGCTCTATTGTCTACAAGTTTGATAAAAGGAGCAAGAGCAATCACAAAAACCCTACCAGGCGTCTAGACCTGGGCCTACTGTTGGGGGCAGCTTTGGGTCAGTTTCTCATATCGTACTTCAGTGTTGTAGCTACCGTGGCTGTCGAACCCCACGAGCTGTTGAATGTCCTGAACCTTCTCTTCTCCCTGCTGACGATGGCCCAGCACATCCTGCAAAATATCTTCATCGCTGAAGGTTTGTTCAGGCAACCGTTTGTAGTTGAGAGCCAGCTGGAGGTCAGGGATTCCCATTGGAGTGTCAGGGATTCCACCAGCGAGGCGTACGCCAATATGAACATCTCCCACCGATTCCCGGAGGAGGCCATGGAACGACCCTTCCAGAGGAGCCCTTCCCACACTCGCTCCAACCCAACCAGCACGGCCAATGGTCAAGAGGCTATTCCAAGCAGTCTGGAGAGTGCACACCATCCCCGTGGAGATCGACTCTCTCTCCTCAGCTGGAAGCGAAGGATTCTGAAGGAGATCTCCTCGTTTTTACTCCTGTGCAACGTCATTGTAAGTTTGAGAACGTGAGTCTTTCACATCCACAGTCCGGCCAATGAATTACTTTTCGAAGTGCGGTCGCTGTTATGTAGGCGACTGTGGCCGTCAGTTTGTGCACAGGAAGGTCCAACAAACAGCACCTGAGATAAAAGAGCAGTTAATCTGTTTCTGGTGGGATTTTAGGTCATGGCAAAGCACATTAGCCTGAACAATCCTTTTTAGCCTTTTTCAGATTCCTCTTCCCCCTTCTCACCATGAATTTGTAGGAACATGAGGAAGTCATTCAGCCCCTCGAGCCTGTTCCGCCATTTTATTAGATCATGGCTGATCGGCACCTCAACTCCATTTGCCTGCCTTTGCCCCACAGCCCCCGATACCCTGACCCAACAAAAATCATCGATCTTGGTTTTGAAGTTTTCAGTTGACCCCCCAGCATTCACAGCTTTTTGGGGAAGAGAGTTCCAGATTCTTTTCACAGAAACCTACCCTTTGTGCTTCCTGACATCACTCCTGACCGGCATATCTCTATTATTCAGGTTCTGGCCCCTTGTTCTGGACTCCCCACTCCCTATCTATATATGTCACCTATCGAATCCCTTTATCATTTTAAACACTTCAATTTGCCGCTAATGCGCTGACTGTGCATTAAATCAAAGGTCAACTTTTCCTTTTAACCGAGTTATGTTTACCCGGAGTGTGTGGAGCGGCAATGTGCTGCAACTGACAACCGAGCAACCAATCGGAGAAGGTTTGCACCATTGGTACCGGATCACCCATTAACCCTTTAATGGACACGTCCGCGCCATAAACACGGCTCAGTGCAGCAACCCAGCTGCGGAACGGGCACATTGGAGGTCCGGTAAGGGGAGTGAGGGGCAGAGTGATCCACGTAACTGACCAGACCCTCCAGGTTATTCAGATGGGTTGAGAAATTGGAGAACTGTTCTCTGCCGCTGGAAGGGCATCTGACCCACTCAGCAGAGGGCTCAAGGAGCGTCGATGCAGCCGCCACATCCCACTGCACATGGAGGATGTGTGCAAGAGAATCACTGCCAATGATGTGACACTATTCTATGTGGCATTAACCGTGGTGTGAGGGCCAATTATCTCACACTGAAGTGTCTATCCAAAGAGACTGCAGGTGTGTTTTTACCTAAATAGTTTCACAGAAGAGTATTCTTAACCCAAATTTATCCAGAAATGTGCTGCAAACAATGCACACATGAGAAGCAATAAGGATATTTCCGATACAAAAGAGCCCAGAAACACTCAGCAAGTCAGGCAGCATTGGGAAGACTGAAGCCTTTGTCTATATTCTCCTCCATAAACTCTGTTCCCTAGGCACCGACTCCATCCCCCTCCCAGCCACTGTCTAAAGCTGAACCAGACTATCGCAACCTTGGTGTCCTATTGGACCCTGAGCTCAGCTTCTGACCACATAGTCGCTCCATCACCAAGATCGCCTACTTCCACCTCTGTAACATCGCCCATCTCCACCCCTACCTCAGCCCATCTGCTCCTGAAACCCTGATCCATGTCTTTGTTACCTCGAGACTCGACTATTCCGACACTCCCCTGGCTGGTCTCCCATCATCCACCCTACTTAAACTTCAGCTTATCCAAAGCACTGCTGCCTGCATCTTAACCCTAGTTAAGTCCCCATCACCCCTGTATTTGCTGAACTATATTGGCTCCCAGGGCACCAACATCTCAAATTTAAAATTCTCATCATCCATGGCCTCGCTCCTCCCTATCTTTGTAATCCCCTCCAGTCCTACAACCCTCTGAGATCTCTGCATTCTGACATTGTGTCCATTTCCCACTTCACCCCACCACTGGCGGCCGTGCCGTCAGCCGTTAAGACCCTAAGCTCTGGAGTTCCCTCCCGAAACCTCTCCATCTCTCCACCTCACTCTCCTTTAAGACCCTCCTTAAAATCTACCTCCTTGACCTGTCCTAATGTCCCATTCTTTGGCTCTGTGTCAGTTTGTGTTTGATAATCGCTCCTTGGGATGCTTTACTGCATTGAGGGCGCTATATAAATGCAAGTTGTTGTTGTTGAGGCCGTGAGCAGGGGAAAGAAACCTTAAAGGGGGCGCAGTTACCCCCCTCCCCGCCCCCTCCCTACCCACCTCCCCCCCCCCCCCCCCACCTCAAGAAATCGATCATTTGAATGCTGGCTGCGGTGGTACAAGGGGACAAGTTACAGTGGATCGGAGCGCAGTTGGAACAGTGACCTCAGCTTGAAAGTTATCCTTTAACTGAATTGGTTTCCCATGAAGTTAACAGAAGTTTTGAAATGTTGATTTTTCTTTCCTTAGTTCTGGATCATGCCTGCCTTTGGCGCTCGGCCCCATTTTGCTAACGGTCTTGAGGAACAGTTTTACGGTTTTCAAATGTGGGCGGCCGTAGTCAACGTTGGCCTTCCGATGGGAATATTCTACAGGATGCACTCAGCCGCCAGCCTCCTGGAAGTTTACCTCACGTCTTAAAACTGAAACAAGAGACTCAGCAAAGATCAGCTTCAGCTCGCAGTAAAACCTACCGGAAAATAAGACACTTTGACCACACCAACACAACAGATTGACAAAACCCTGTCAGTAGCATGTTTCTCGTAGGCAGAACTCCATCAACCAGCTCCCCAAGACAACTCTCCCAACTCCCCACTGGGACTGCACCAAGTGGAGCAAGGGTTTTAAGCTACAGTCAGTTGCTGAGCTGGCCAGTCTCAAGCAAGGCCAGGATAGAGGCAGTGTAACTGACCTCAGCTTATGTGGGTATGGGAGGGAAAGACATCAGCCGGGGGTCCTGCCCCTCAACACACTCTGGTAACCCTTGCTGGCGAGTGCGCATGTGTGAATGTTGGGTGAGGGCAGGAGGAGGCTTGGCACTGATTCCCCCCATGGTTTAATATCGCGTCAATACTCACTGTCCAGAGTGACAGGTGCAGAATGGTCCCCTGGACCAGAGAGCTGAGGGCACTCGGCAACTCAGCGGCCCAACCTGAAAAGGGAGTCAGGAGAGTGAGGGAGAAGACTGGCGAGAGTGATTACAAAGGATTCCAGTCCCTCGCGTTGGGAAGGTCCGCTGTTTACCTGGTTACAGCAGATCCACTGTGATTCCCCCCCTCCACCATCACCCCCTACCCACACCCGTCACCCCTCCACCATCACCCCCTACCCACACCCATCACCCCTCCACCCTCACCCCCTACCCACACCCGTCACCCCTCCACCCTCACCCCCTCCCTGCACCCGTCACCCCTCCACCCTCACCCTCTACCCACACCCGTCACCCCTCCACCATCACCCCCTACCCACACCCATCACCCCTCCACCATCACCCCCTACCCACACCCGTCACCCCTCCACCATCACCCCCTACCCACACCCATCACCCCTCCACCCTCACCCCCTACCCACACCCGTCACCCCTCCACCCTCACCCCCTACCCACACCCATCACCCCTCCACCCTCACCCCCTACCCACACCCACCACCCCTCCACCATCACCCCCTACCCACACCCGTCACCCCTCCACCCTCACCCCCTACCCACACCCGTCACCCCTCCACCCTCACCCCCTACCCACACCCATCATCACTCCACCCTCACCCCCTTCCCGCACCCATCACCCCGCCACCATCACCCCCTACCCACACCCGTCACCCCTTCACCCTCACCCCCTACCAACACCTGTCACCCCTCCACCCTCACCCCCTACCCACACCCGTCACCCCTCCACCCTCACTCCCTACCCACACCCGTCACCCCTCCACCATCACCCCCTACCCACACCCGTCACCCCTTCACCCTCACCCCCTTCCTGCACCTGTCAGCCCTCCACCCTCACCCCCTACCCACACCCGTCACCCCTCCACCCTCACCCCCTACCCACACCCGTCACCCCTCCACCCTCACCCCCTACTCACATCCGTCATCCCTCCACCCTCACCCCCTACCCACACCCATCACCCCTCCACCCTCACCCCCTACCCACACCCATCACCCCTCCACCCTCACCCCCTACCCGCACCTGTCACCCCTCCACCCTCACCCCCTTCCTGCCCCGTCACCCCTCCACCTGTGAGGGAATACGCCATATTTCAGACAGATACACCATAATATGAACAGAATACTGATATTATTAATACATGATACACTGGGTTCAAAAATCGAAAGCCTTGGAGACACAGGCTGTAAACAGAAATACAGGCTCCTGAGATAAAGATCAGTTGTTTAACAAAGTTGTAAACAAGCTTTGAAATGGGAATTAGTTAAATATACTAAAACAATGAAAGATTGAAGCAAACCATTGGTGCTTCCGAAAGGTCTATGGTTTGCAACAAACACAATGAGAATGCCCAGTTTAAAGTGTTAAGAACTAACATGTAAAACAGAAACACAAACATTAAAAGAGGCATGTGCCTTTGAAACGATGACATCAAAGTAAAAGAAACACCTGCTGGTTAAATAGTTTTATGTTAAACTTGGAAGACCGGAAACACGATTAAATATGCAACCAATTGAGATAGCTAGAAATGCATGAAACACTCTGGTCAAAGTGTCTTTAATTTATAGACATAGTAAAAACTATACCAACAAGGCTTTGAAGATATAACTTCAATAGATGACACCAAGCAATTGCATTGTGTTTGTATTGAACTTGGAGCAGCATGGAGTCACAATGTCTGCTAAAAAACAGTAAAGCCAATATTAAGAATTGAATGAAAGCATTTTGTAAGAATGACATCAAACAGAAACCATAGCTGTCATTGTTTTTATGATGGTTTTTGGAACACCTAAAGGTAGAGATATAATTATGCATGCAATAGTTGAATTGACAGTAAGATAGAAAACATTCAAACAGAGGTATCAATAAAGACAATTAGCTGACATCAGCAGAGAACATCAAAGAAACCACTGCCAAAAGAGTATAAAAATAAAACCTTTTGAACAGAAAGTCAGAACTCGCTGAACGGGCAAAGCGTTTCTCAACTCTTCAGAGGCATCTCTGTAAGTCTTTAATGATGAGTCTCGGGAAGCCAAAGGAATTGATTTTGGTGGATGTTCTAGATTTAGAAATAAGTAAGAAATGTAGAAATGTAATGAAGTAAAGATTTGAGAATAAGGATCTCTCTGAAATAAGAAATGTAAGCAATCTGTATTTTGAATTGTTAATGTTGTGACTGATTCAACAGCTGTTAACTGAATATCAGCTCTTAAATAAAACTATATATTTTTAGAATTGTCTCAAAGAGTAATTCTGTATAAACTCGCGAACCCAAATTCTGTGCACTCTTTTGTAAGGAGTTGCAGAATTCTGGGGGGTATTCCGGACCCTCATAATATCCGGAAGATTACAGTCTAGTTCAACTTATTAAAAGTACTATCCGGAGGACAGTAACATCTTTAGACATTCCTTTCCTTTAGGGAGAGAAAGCCTGAACCTTTAGACCCATTTAAGCATCTTATGGAATTCGGCTATCTCTAACTTAAGTTGAGGGTGAACGTCTGGGGAATACGTCTGATCTGGGGTAGCCCAAAAGGGCTAGGACTGTAATTAACCCTTCACACCCTCACCCCCTACCCGCACCCATCATCACTCCACCCTCACCTACCTACCCACACCCAACATCCCGCCACCATCACCCACCTACCCACACCCGTCATCCCTCCACCATCACCCCCTCCCTGCACCTGTCACCCCTCCATCCTCACCCCCTCCCTGCGCCTGTCACCCCTCCACCCTCACCCACCTACCCACACCCATCACCCCTCCACCCTCACCCCCTCCCTGCGCCCGTCACCCCTCCACCATCACCCCCTCCCTGCACCTGTCACCCCTCCACCCTCACCCCCTCCCTGCGCCCGTCACCCCTCCACCCTCACCCCCTACCCACAGCCATCACCCTTCCACCCGACCCCCCCCACCCCCCGCGCCCCACCCCTCAGCGAGTCTCGGGAGCACAGAGCGAAAGGTTGCACAATCTCACCCCACGATTTCCTTGGCAATAAACTCTCCCCTCCAGTGCCAATTTAGGGCAGCGAGAGAGGGGAGTCCTTCACACTGAAAGTGCGGGGTGCTCAGCCTTTGTCTCCTTGGTTATTAATGTCTGTATAGCAGGGCAGAGGGTTAAAGACTTAAAACGTGTGCAGTGTACACTCCGTGAACTGTCTCAATACAAACTGCAATACAAAACACAAGTCATAGAGTCATAGAGTTATACAGCACAGAAAGAGGCCCTTCGGCCCATCGCGTCCGCGCCGGCCATCAAGTCCTGTCTAATCTAATCCCATTTTCCAGCATTTGGTCCATAGCCTTGTATGCTATGGCAAGTGTAAACGTTGGATGGCAAATTCTAAAGAGATTAACTTCAGTCCTTTAATGATAATGTGTAAAGTTACGCAAAGGGCTTTTAATTATGACAAGAAATGCTTTTTGTGGACTAAAACCTTTGTTTAAAATGCAACGTTATGGTGACTCTGTGCTGTTAGATGTTTGTCAGGAACAAGACAGGACCTGGTTTATAAACATGTGTTATCAGTGGTAAGTCTTCACTGGCCAATTGCCATGTAGAGGGAGGTGCGGAGCCCGCGGCACACAATATCCCAGTACGTTACAAATTCCGGGTCTGCGCCAGGCGTTTTCTCGAGTTCAGCGTCTATCCCGTAAATGGACCCTGCATCCCTATGATCAGGAGTTTACCATTACAGCCTAATATCTGGTTACATGACTGGGGATCGTAACAATGAGACCCCGCATTGGCTGACTGATGAACACTCTGGTGAGACGAGGCCAATTATAAACCAACAAAACAAAGACTTGCATTTATCTAGCATCCATCACAACCTCAGGACATTCCTAAGTACTTTATAGCCAATTAAATACTTTTGATGTGTGGTCACTGTTGTAATGTGGGAAACGCGGCAGCCAATTTGCGCACAGCAAGCTCCCACAAACAGCAATGTGATAATGACCAGATAATCTTTTTTAGTGATATTGGTTGAGGGATAAATATTGGCCCGGACACCGGGGAGAACTCCCGCTGCTCTTCCAATAGTGCCAGGGGATCTTTCACATCCACCTGAGAGAGCAGGCGAAGCCTCGGTTTAACGTCTCATCCGATTGATGACACCTCCGACAGTGCAGCGGAGCCTCAGCACTGCACTGGAGAGTCAGCCGGGATTATGTGCTTACAAATCTCTAGAGGGGGACTTGAACCCACAACCTTCTGACTCAGAGACAAGAGGACTACGCACTGAGCCACAGCTGACACGGTGAAAATCAGCAGCTTTCAAAACGTGAACCAAAATATATGAAACACAAGCTCCAAGCTTTTCAGTAAAGATGCCGCTAAACTGTCACACAGGCTGTGTTTCACTGATATTTTATACAAGCTTTACTCACACCGACTACAGAAACAGTAATGATTAGGGTCAAAGATTAGTTGCATAGTTTTAAGTTCCACCTCGCGCTGTGTAAAATGAGCCTGCAGGTTTGATAACAATCCAAGCTGGCATTTGCTGTGCTGACGTCTGTAGATAATTTAAATGATTTTATGGTCCCTCCTTTCAGATGGACTCAGATATTAAAAATAAATTTGTAAACAAAGAACTCCAACTAATTGCTCTCAAATCAGTCCCTAAGGCCATGCATTACACTCAGGATTTGATTTTATTAATGCTTGTCCTCTGATTTGCATTTTCTTTTAAAATTTATCTCACACATTTGTTGGGTTGCTGTGAATGCAGCCCAGTGCAGATAGTAAGCTCCACCTAAGCTTAAATACTGGCACGAGACCGATAGCCAACAAGTACCATAAGGGAAAGTTGAAAAGAACTTTTAAGAGAGAGTTCAAGAGGGCATGAATCCTACAGCTTCACTGGGGCCTTAAGATGCTCTGCCTTGGGAGTGTTTGATGGGACAGTGTAGAGGGATCTTTATTCTGTATCTAACCAATGCTGTACCTGTCCTGGGAGTGTTTGATGGAACAGTGTAGAGGGAGATTTACACTGATAAAGAGCACGAGAACGGGAGCAGCACCGGAAGGAGCACAGCGAGAGCGGAGCAGTCCCGAGCGGCAGCAACTCAACAGAGGCAGTTTTTGAAAAAGTGACGTCAGAGTAAAAATAATGGCGTCAGCACAAGGGAAGGAGCTGATTGGTGAGTAGCTGGTGAGTGGATTTTTTTTTAATTTATAAGTTTATTTCTGCTAAGTTATTTAATAGACTACTAAATAGAGGGAAAGAACTGATTGGTGAGTAACTGGGGAGTGTCTTTTGTTAAGTTTTAAGTTTATTTCTGCTGGGTTAGTTCTTAGTCAATTAAATAGAGGCATGGCAGGGCAGCTCAGTCCTGTGGAGTGCACATCCTGTGCCACGTGGGAAGTCCTGGGCACCTCCCAAGGTCTGGACAACCACATGTGCGGGAAGTGTCGCCAGCTACAGCAAAGTGTGGTGAATAAGGTTGGTAAGCTACAAGCACAATTATCCGTGTGGCATATGATGTTGTGGCAATAACGGAAACATGGCTTAAAAACTGTGAGGACTGGGCACTTAATATTTAAGGGTACAAGGTGTTCAGCAAAGATAGGGAAGGAAAAAAGGGAGGTGGGGTGGCAGTGCTGATTAAGGAAGACATTGTAGTGTTGCAAAGGGAGGATGTTCTTGAGGGGACAAGGACAGAATCCATTTGGTTAGAGTTGAGGAGCAAAAAGGGTATGATCACGCTATTGAGGGTATTCTATAGGCCTCCAAATAGTGAGAGGGAGGTAGAGGAGCAAATCTGCAGGGAAATCGCAGAGATATGCAAGAGCTATAGAGTGGTGATATTGGGGGACTTTAATTACCCAAATATCGATTGGGATAATGCTGGGGTAAAGGGAAAGGAGGGGGAGGAATTCCTGAAATGTGTTCAGGAGAATTTCCTTGACCAATATGTTCTTGGCCCAACTAGGAAGGAGGCATTTCTGGATCTGGTGCTGGAGAATGAGGTGGGCCAGGTCGACTAAGGTTCTAAATTGGGGGAAGGTCGATTTTGATATGATAAGGCAGGATCTGGCCAAAGTGGACTGGGATCAGCTACTTGTAGGAAAATCCACATCAAAGCAGTGGGAGTCATTCAGAAGGAAATAGAGAGAGTACAACGCCAACATGTTCCTGTAAAGGTCAAGGGTGGGACCAGCAAGCCCAGGGAACCCTGGATGTCAAGGAATATACAAGAATGGATTAGGAAAAAAAGGGAGGCTTTTGGCAGATACAAAGGACTAAAAATAGTGGAAGCCCTAGAGGAGTATAGAAATTGCAGGGGGTATTTAAAAATGAAATTAGGAGAGCGAAGAGGGGGCATGAAAAAACACTGGCAGGCAAAATAAAGGAAAATCCCAAGGTGTTTTATAAGTATATTAAGGGCAAGAGGATAACAAGGGAAAGAGTAAGGCCCATTAGGGACGAAAGTGGCAATCTGTGTGTAGAGCCGGAAGATTTAAAAGTGAGGTTTTAAATGAACATTTTGAATCTGTGTTCACTATGGAGAAGGACGATGTAGGCATAGAAATCAGACAGGAGGGTTGTGATATACTTGAACAAATTAGTATTGAGAGGGAGGAGGTACTAGCGGTTTGAGTGGGCTTAAAAGTGGATAAATCCCCAGGCCCTGACGAGATGTATCCCAGGCTACTGTGTGAGGCAAGGGAGGAGATTGCAGGGGCTCTAACACAAATTTTCAGAACTTCTCTGGCCACAGGGGAGGTGCCAGAGGACTGGAGGACAGCTAACGTAGTACAGTACCATTATTCAAGAAGGGTAGTAGGGATAAACCAGGGAATTACAAGCCAGTGAGCCTAACATCAGTGGTAGGGAAATTATTGAAAAAATTCTGAGGGACAGAATTAGTCTCCACTTGGAGAGGGAAGGATCAATCAAGGATAGTCAGCATGGCTTTGTCAGGGGGAGATCATGTCTAACCAATTTGATTGAATTTTTCGAGGGGTGACTAGGTGTGTGGATGAGGGTAGTGCAGTTGATGTAGTCTACATGGGCTTCAGTAAGGCTTTTGACAAAGTTCTGCATGGGAGACTGGTCAAGAATGTAAGAGCTCATGGGATCCAGGGCAATTTGGCACATTGGATCCAAAATTGGCTTAGTGGCAGGAGGTAGAGAGTGATGTTCGAAGGTTGCTTTTCTGACTAGAAGCCAGTGTCCAGTGGTGTACCGCAGGGATCGGTGCTGGGTCCTTTGTTGTTTATAGTGTACATTAGTGATTTAGATATGAATGTAGGAGGTATGATCAGTAAGTTCGCAGATGACACGAAAATTGGTGGAGTGGTAAATAGCGAGGAGGGAAGCCTCAGGCTACAGGACGATATAGACGGGTTGATCAGATGGGCAGAACAGTGGCAAATGGAATTTAACCCTGAAAAGTGTGAGGTGATGCATTTTGGGAGGACTAACAAAGCAAGGGTATACACAATGAATGGTAGGACCCTAGGAAGGACAGAGGATCAGAGGGACCTTGGTGTGCATGTACATAGGTCCCTGAAGGCAGCAGGACAGGTAGATATGGTGGTTAAGAAGGCATATGGGATACGTGCCTTCATTAGCTGAGGCATAGAATATAAGAGCAGGGAGGTTATGATGGAGCTGTACAAAATGCTAGTTAGGCCACAGCTGGAATATTGTGTGCAGTTCTGGTCGCCACACTATAGGAAGGATGTGATTGCATTGGAGAGGGTGCAGAGGAGATTCACCAAGGTGTTACCTGGGCTGGAGCGTTTCAGCTATGAAGAGAGACTAAACAGGCTGGGGTTGTTTTCGTTAGAGCAGAGAAGGCTGAGGGGGGACCTGATTGAGGTGTACAAAATTATGAGGGGCATAGATAGGGGAGATAGAAAGGAACTTTTCCCCTTAGTAGAGGGGTCAATAACCAGGGGGCATAGATTCAAGGTAAGGGGCAGGAGGTTTAGAGGGGATTTGAGGAAAAGCTTTTTCACCCAGAGGGTGGTTGGAATCTGGAACTCACTTCCTGAAAGGGTGGTAGAGGCAGGAACCATCACAACATTCAAGAAGCATTTAGATGAGCACTTGAAACGCCATAGCATACAAGGCTACGGACCAAGTGCTGGAAAATGGGATTAGAATAGATAGGGCTTGATGGCTGGCGCAGACACGATGGGCCGAAGGGCCTCTTTCTGTGCTGTATAACTCTATGACTATGACTCTATGACACCACCACCTCCAAGTTCCCCTCCAAGTCACACACCATCCTGGCTTGGAAGTATATCGCCGATCCTTCATCGTCGCTGGGCCAAAATCCTGGAGCTCCCTCCCTAAGAGCACTGTGGGAGTACCTTCACCACACGGACTGCAGCGGTTCAAGAAGGTGGCTCACCACCACCTTCTCAAGGGCAACTAGGGATGGGCAATAAATGCTGGCCTTGCCAACGATGCCCACATCCCAGGAATGAATAAATAAAATAATGTTGAGGGTTTTGATGATGTCAGCTAGCAATGTCAGACAAGTTGGATAATCGACGGTGTAGTGGAAATGGGGTCAAGAGAGCAGAAGGTGGGTCTGATGGACAAGATGAGCAGACTAGCATGGTGTTGGAAATCATGTGTGTTAATACGAGGGCCTAGAAATTCGGTAGGCTTAGCGGCGCTTTTGAGGCGCTAGAGGGCCTAGCGCCGGAGTAATGGCCAGTTTGGAAATTGAGTGGGTCCCTAAATCGGCGTTAGGCCGTTAGCGCTGCGCCGGCACCGATGACGTCATCGGTGTGCGCAGCGTCCCGGTTGCCATGGTAACCCGCCCGAACTCCAAAATTGACTTGCGGCCGCCTCGCCCGTGGCAGCCGCAAGCAACGTTCTGGCAGAGGTGCCTTACTGGACTTTGCGCCGGTGCATTAAAGGCCCCGCGGCGGCCGGCCGCTTTCCCGCCGGCCGCCTGGCCGCAGCTCCCTCCCCGGACTTCTCCGCCCCCCACCCCCCGGGACAGATGCAAGCCCGGCACTTGTCCGAGGTGCCGGGCTCATTTTTACAATGATTTTCGCGGGCCGCGGCTGGGTGCAGGCAGCTCCTCCTTAAGGGAAGGAGGAGGCCTGCACTTCCCGAACCTGCCGCACCGCAGCGGGCGCCGCAGCGCCGGAATAGCGCCGCAATTCAGCGCGTAGCGCCAGTTTTCAGGCGCAAACAGCTTTCAGCAGCGCCGGCAGCCGTTTGGGCGCAGAACTAGTGAATTTTTGGCCCGCCCAGCGCGACTTAGCTCCGGCACTAACTTCCGGCGCTAAAGCCGTCGCTGCGCCAAAACCCAATTTCTAGGCCGAGGAGTGTTACAAATAAGGTTGACGAGCTGCAGGGAAAAGTCGCCACATGGAGTTATAATATAGAGGCTATAACAAAGACTTGGCTTAAACATGGGCAGGAATGGGAACCAAACATTCCTGGCTACAATGCATTCAGGAGGGATAGGGAAGGAAAAAAGAAATGGAGGTGGCAGTATTGATCAAGGATAATATTGCAGTGCTACAGAGGGACGATATGCTAGAGCGTTCAAATACTCAACCTATTTGGTTATAGTTAAGGAACAGAAAAGAAGCTGTTACATTGCTGGGTGTTTACTATAGACCCCCAAATAGTGAGAAGGAGATAGAGAAGTGAATCTGTAGGCAAATTTCTGAGAATTGTAAAAAATAATAGAGCAGTAACCGTAGGGGACTTCAATTACCCTAATATAGACCGGGGGCAAAAACCGTAAAGGGCAAGGGGGGTGAAGAATTCCTAAAATGTGTACATGAGAACTTGCTTAATCAGTATGATTCTAGCCCAACGAGGAAGGGAGTAGTGCTGGATCTAGTTCAGGGGAATGAAGTAGGGCAGGTGGAGCATGTTTCAGTGGGGGAGCATCTGGGTAATAGTGATCATAATATAATTAGGTTTAAAGTAGTTATGGAAAAGGACAAAGAAAAATCAAAGATGAAAATACCCAACTGGAAGGGAGCCAATTTCAGAGATTTGAGCAGGGATCGAGCACAGGTGGACTGGAAACAAAGATTGGCCAAGAAAACAGTCAATGAGCAATGGCAGGTCCTCAAGGTGGAGATAGTTTGGGTACAAACCAAGCATATTCCCACAAGGAGGAAAGATGGGGCATCCAAAGCTAGAGCTCCCTGGATGCTCGAAGGGCCGAATGGCCTACTCCTGCTCCTATTTCTCATGTTCTTAAGGTGACAAAACAGAAAAAGGAAGTTTCTGACAAATCTCAGGTACAGAATACAATCGAAAACCAGGCAGAATACAGAGTGCAGGGGGAAATTGAAAAAGGACACAAGGGCAAAGAGAGAGTATGAGAAAATATTAACAGGTAACATAAAAAGGAACATAAGAATCTTATATAAACATATAAAAGTAAAAGGATAGTCAAAGGAAGGGTGGGCCAATTTAGGGACAAGAAAGGAAATCTTCCTGTGGAGGCAGAGGGCATGGCTGAGGCACTGAATGAGTATGTTGCATCTGTCTTCACAAAAGAAGAGGATGAAGTTAATGTTTCAGCGGAGGAGTGGGGTGTAGAGGTATTGGATAGGATAGAAATAGATAGAAAGGAGGTACTACATAGGTTGGCATCACTCAAAGTTAACAAGTCGCCCGGTCCAGATCGGATGCATCCTAGGTTGCTGAGGGAAGCTAGAGTGGAGATGGCAGAAGCTCTGACCACACTCTTTCAATCCTCCTTGGATATGGGGGGGGTGCCAGAGGACTGGAGGATTGCTAATGTTACACCCCTGTTCAAAAAAGGGGAGAGGGATAAACCTGGTAACTACAGGCCAATCAGCCTAAAGTAAATGGTGGGACAAAGTCGAGGACAAAATGAATTCTCACTTGGAGAAGCATGGGTAAATAAGGGACAGCCACCATCTACAAGGCACAAGTCAGGAGTGTGATGGAATACTCTCCACTTGCCTGGATGAGTGCAGCTCCAACAACACTCAAGAAGCTCAACACCATCCAGGACAAAGCAGCCCGCTTGATTGGCACCCCATCCACCACCTTAAACATTCACTCCCTCCACCACCGGCGTACCGTGGCTGCAGTGTGTACCATCTACAAGGTGCACTGCAGCAACTCGCCAAGGCTTCTTCGGCAGCACCTCCCAAATCCGTGACCTCTTCCACTTAGAAGGACAAGGGCAGCAGGTGCATGGGAGCACCACCACCTCCAAGTTCCCCTCCAAGTCACACACCATCCTGACTTGGAAATATATCGCTGTTCCTTCATCGTCGCTGGGTCAAAATCCTGGAACTCCCTCCCGAACAGCACTGTGGGAGCACCTTCACCACACGGACTGCAGCAGTTCAAGAAGGCGGCTCACCACCACCTTCTCAAGGGCAATTAGGGATGGGCAATAAATGTTGGCCTTGCCAGCGATGCCCACATCCCATGAACGAATAAATAAAATTTGTTAAAGGCAATCGTGTCTGACTAACCTGATTGAGTTATTTGATGAAGTAACAGAGAGGGCTGATGAAGGTAGTGCAGTAGATGTTGCTTATATGGACTTTCAAAAGGCATTTGATAAAATACCACATGGCAGACTTATTCGAAAAACAGAAGCACAGGGGATTAAAAGGACGGTGGTAACATGGGTATGTAATTGGCTAAGGGAAAGGAGGCAGAGTAGAACAGAATAGAATAGAAGTGTTACAGCACGGAAGAAGGCCATTCGGCCCGTCAAGCACTTGCCCTGTCTGTGTGGAGTTTGCACATTCTCCCCGTGTTTGTGTGGGTTTCCTCCGGGTGCTCCGGTTTCCTCCCACAGTCCAAAGATGTGCGGGTTAGGTTGATTGGCTATGATAAAAATTGACCCTTAGTGTTAGGGGGATTAAATACGTGGGGTTATGGGGATAGGGTGGGATATGTGTTGGTGTAGGGGTTACGGGGATCGGGTGGGATATGTGTCGGTGCAGGCTCGATGGGCCAAAATGGCCTCTATCTGCACTGTGGGGTTTCTGTGATTTCTGTGATTTCTTTGATTACTTATCCAATTCCCTTTTGAAAGCCGTGATTAAATCTGCCTCCACCACCCTTTCAGGCAGTGCATTCCAAGTCCTAAACACTCACTGCATAATTTTTTTTTCTTACTTTGTCTGTGGTTCTTTTGCCAATCACCTTAAATCTGTGTCCTCTGGTTCTCGACCCTTCTGCCAATGGGAACAGTTTCTCTCTATCTACACTGTCCAGACCCCTCATGATTTTGAACACCTCTATCAAATCTCCTCTCAATCTTCTCTGGTCCAAGGAGAACAGAACGGAACAGAAATTGAGTGGCGCCCCAGTTTCTCCAGTCTATCAACGTAACTGAAGTCCCTCATCCCTGGAATTATTCTCGTAAATCTTTTCTGCACCCTCTCTAAGGCCTTCACATCCTTCCTAAAGTGTGGTGCCCAGAATTGGACACAATACTCCAGTTGGGGCCGAACCAGTGTTTTATACAGGTTCATCATAATTTCCACACTGTTGTACTCTATGGGGGAAAAATTCAGTTGGTTTGCGCCTCCCGTTAGCGCCTTAAGAGGGCGCAAATGGGGCGCAAAGCAACTAGCGCCCGGGCGAGGCGATAGCTGCGTCTCTCGCGGAATTGACCGGACATTTTGCGGCGGCGTTAAACAATACCGCCTGATCTCCTGCGCACACAGATCTTGACGTAATTCGAGCATGCAACGCCTTTCGGGTGCCCCGGAACGGAAATTGAGTGGCGCCCCCCTCCTTTCCGCCTGGCGCTACCAACGACGGGTAGACTGGAACGCTACCCAGTCGCTGTGGGGCTGGGGGGACACTATTTAAAGGGGGCCTCTTCCTGGTTTTTTCTGTGGTAGACATTTTTGCACCACTCGTTCTGAGAGAGAGAGAGAGATTTTTAGAGAGAGAGAAAGAGAGACTTCTGCATTGAGTCAACGCTGTCTGAAAGAGTTTTGGCTTCTGACCATAACTTTGCAGGTACTTTGGTTTTTGACCTTCATTACTTTGATTGCCTAGATACTATGGGGGCAGCAATGAATGGGGGCGTCGTCCTGCGCCATCAGATTCGGAGGGCACAGAGACGCAGAGAGAGAGTGGCAATCATGGCCAGATGGAGGAGGGCCAACACGCCTCTGTACAGGAGACCTTACCCTCCCAGGGTATTTCGCCAACAGTTCTCCTACATTAATATGTCTGAGGAGCAGTGTTTGCGAAGGCTGCGCTTCAGCAAGGAGGTGGTCACTGAGCTCTGCCACCTGCTTCAGCCAGATCTGCAGCCTCAACTGAGGAGCAGGACGTCTCTGTCAGTGGCAGTGAAGATAACAGATGGATATCCTGTATAAGAGAATTTAAGAACTGTAATACTGTAGCGAAGTTAAGATTTGAATGTAAGACTCCCTGTTAATAATAAGATAGCATTTTTTCTCTTTTTAGAATGGTTAATGTTGTGATTGACTGATTCACCAACTGTAAATTGCATGTCGGTTCTTTAATAAATCTATATATTTTTAGAATTGTCTCACAGTGCATAGTGGTTAGCACTGTTGCCTCACAGCGCCAGGGACCCGGGTTCAAATCCGGCCTCGGGTGACTGTCTGTGTGGAGTTTGCACATTCTCCCCGTGTTTGCGTGGGTTTCCTCCGGGTGCTCCGGTTTCCTCCCACAGTCCAAAGATGTGCGGGTTAGGTTGATTGGCCATGACAAAAAATTGGCCCTTAGTGTTAGGGGGGGATTAAATACGTGGGGTTATGGGGTTGCAGGGGATAGGGCTTGTGTGGGATGGCTGTCGGTGTAGGGATCGGGTGCTAGGGTTTGGATGATCAGCCATGATCTCGTTGAATGGCGGAGCAGGCTCGAAGGGCCGAATGGCCTACTCCTGCTCCTATCTTCTATGTTTCTATAAGACTTCAAAACCTCACGAATTCAATCTCTGTACACTCTTTTGTGAGGAACTGCAGAATTCTGAGGGAGTTTTCCGGATCCTCATAATATCCAGAACATTACAGTCTAGCTAAACTTATTAAAAGTGCTATCTGGAGGATGGTAACATTCTCGGGTTGTTCCTTTCCTTTAGGGAGAGATAGTCCGGACCTTTAGACCCAGTTAAGCGTCTTTAGGATTCGGCTACATCAAACTTTAGTTGAAAGTGAACATCTGAGAAATACGCCTGATCTGGGGTTGCCCTAAAGGAGCTAGGACTAGTAAATATCCCTTCAGTACCAGCCACATAAATGCTGTGGCAACAATAGCAGGTCAGAGACGGTATTCTGCGGTGAGTAACTCACCTCCTGACTCCCCAAAGCCTTTCCACCATCTACAAGGCACAAGTCAGGAGTGTGATGGAATACTCTCCACTTGCCTGGATGAGTGTAGCTCCAACAACACTCAAGAAGCTCAACACCATCCAAGACAAAGCAGCCCGCTTGATTGTACACAGTGTGTACTATCTACAAGATGTACTGCAGCAACTCACAAAGGCTTCTTCGACAGCACCTCTCAAACCCGCAACCTCCACCACCTAGAAGGCGCATGAGAACACCGCCACCTCCAAGTTCCCCTCCAAGTCACACACCATCCTGACTTGGCAATATATCGCCGTTCGTTCATTGTTGGTCGGTCAAAATCCTGGAACTTCCTACCTAACAGCACTGTGGGAGTACCTTCACCACACGGACTGCAGCGGTTCAAGAAGGCAGCTCACCACCACCTTCTCGAGGGCAATTAGGAATGGGCAATAAATGCTGGCCTTGCCAGTGATGCCCACATCCCGTGAATGAATAATATAAAAAAGGTCGAGGCCTTTCATCAGAACAGTTCCGATGACAGGTCATCGACCTGAAACGTTGGACTGAATTTTGCCGGCGCTCAGAGGGCGGGTTCGGAGGCGGGTCCGCTGTCAAAATCAAAAAGGTTGACAGCGGGGCGGTATCTCGCTCTAAACCCGCCTCCTTGTGAGTTTCCCTAGTGCCGGCTCTGCCTGTGCTTTGCAGACCCGGCACTAAGCGGCGGGTCAGGCAATTGTTCTAGTTAAAAGGGTGTTTAAAGCAATTTAATCACCATTTTACCAGGTACAAAGCATTTTCCCAAGTTTTCCACGAGGTTCCTGTCGTGCGGGGATCATGCCAGGTAAGTATGTCGGGTTCTGAACAACTCTCCATTTCTTTCAATAGGTGACAGCTGCAAAAGTGGTATAAAAGCTACCATTTTACAGCTGGTCACTTTCCAATCTCAGAAGCTGGAGCATTAATGATTTGGTACCCACTTTTGAGCTTTATGAACTTCTGAAGTGTTTGGAGTATTCTCTCTATCCACTGTCACCTCCTTGGAACAACCTATCTCAACATTGACAGATTACTTCTGTCATCTCAATCTCACCTGCCATCTATTCTATCAGCATCGGTGCCCTTGAAAAAATCTCACTTTGGTCCTCAGAGCTAATTAGAGAGAGCCAAGATGTATTTGTAAAAGTTAGGTCATATCTAAAAAAACAAATTGAATTTTTTGAGGAAGTAACTAAAGTAGTAGACAGGGAAATGTCTACGGATGCTGTTTATATGGACTTCCAGAAGGCATTTGATAAGGTTCCACATAAAAGGCTGTTAGCTAAAATTAAAGCTCATGGAATTGAAGGCAAATTATTTACCTGGGTAGGAGATTGGTTAGGCAGGAGAAGACAGAGATTACGGGAAATTGGTATGTACTTGAATTGGAAGGAAGTGACTAGTGGTGTCCCACAAGGATCTCAACTATTCACTGTATTTATTAATGACTTAGATAACACAATAGTGAGCCATATATACAAGTTTTCTGATGATACAAAGATTGGTGGCAGAGTAAGTAGTGTAGACGGGAGCATAAAATTACAAAGAGACATTGATAGATTAAGTGTGAAGCGGGTGAAGCTGTGATTTCAACACAGGTAAGTGTGAGGTCATCCATTTTGGACCAAAAAAAGGAGAGATCTGAGTATTATTTAAATGGTGAAAAGCAAGAAACAGTGGAGGTCCAAAGAGATTTAGGGATCCATGTACACAGATCACTAAAATGTAGTAGCCAGGTACAAAAATAATCAAAAGGCGAACGGAATGTTAGCCTTTGTAACTAGAGGGCTAGAATATAAAGGGGAGGTAGTTTTTCTACAGCACTACAGAGCCCTGGTTAGACCACACCTGGAGCACTGTGTACAGTTCTGGGCACCGCACCGTAGGAAGGATATATTGACCTTGGAAGGAGTGCAGCACAGATTCACCAGAATGTCACCAGGGCTCCAAGGGTTAGATTGAACATACGAATTAGGAGCAGGAGCCGGCCACTCGGCCCCTCGAGCCTGCTCCGCCATTCCATAAGATCATGGCCAATCCAATTACTCCACATTCCCGCCTACCCCCGATAACCTTTCACCCCCTAGGATGTTGAAGAGAGATTACATAGACTAGGTTTATATGCCCTGGTGTATAAAATGTTAAAGGGTGATTTGATTGCGGGTTTTTTTTCAGATTTTTGAAAGGAATTGAGAGGGTTGATAGAGAGAAACGTTTCCACTGGTGGTGGAGTCTAGGACTAGGGGGCATAACCTTAAACTCAGAGCCAGGCTGTTCAGGAGTTAGAAAACACTTCTTCACACAAGGAAGTGTGGAACCCTCTCCCACAAAAAGCAGTAGATGCTAGCTCAATTAATCATTTGAAATCTCAGGTCGATAGATGTTTGTTAGCCAAGGGGCTTCTTCTTCTTAGGCAGTCCCTCAGAACCGAGGATGACTTGCTTCCACATTAAAAATGAGTTCTCAGGTGACTGATGAGTCCAATGCGGGACCTACATTCTCTGTCACAGGTGGGGCAGACGGTGGTTGAAGGGGCGGGTGGGTGGGGTGCTTGGGTTGACGTGCGCTCCTTGCGCTGCCTGCGCTTGTCTTCCGCTTGCTCCCAGCGAAGAGACTCGAGGTGTTCGGCGCCTTCCCGGATGCTTCTCCTCCACTTTGTGCGGTCTTGGGCCAGGGATTCCCAGGTGTCGGTGGGGATGTTACACTTTTTCAAGGAGGCTTATTAAGGGATATGGAGCCAAGACGGGTGGATGGAGTTAGGATACAGATCAGCCATGATCTCACTGAATGGGGGAACAGGCTCGAGGGGCTCAATGGCCTCTCAGTATAAACATTTCACTCAATTACTCAGTGTTTTAGGTGTTGGCACTGGGCAGGAGATTAACTCACAGGTTTATGGGCCCCAGTGCCCAGTGCCCAATGCTAAACACAGGGCAATGCAGAGAAACCGCATACAATCGCTGGATCAGTTTAACTTAAGTGCAGTATATTATGATACGGATTTGCTTTATTATTAACGCAGTGTGTGATCATTATACGGACCTATTACTTTATGCATTTTACTACAGGGTTGTGTTTTAATGGATCGGGGTGCGGGGCAGCGCCCAGGGAATTCCTCTGGTTGGGACTTTGGTGCTGAGTGACATTAAGGGGGAGGGTTGCTGACTCAGGCGTTTCATGTTGCAACTGATGATTGTTAATTCATTAGCGGACGACTTCTGAACGACACTCCTTTTATCTGAGAGTTAAGGTGGCGACACGCCCAGGCTAACTCCTCTACGGAAACTCTATTGCAATCTGCTTAAGGCAGGTAGGGGTCTGCGATTCGGATGTATTAGGGCAAGTGAACTTTACTTTCCAATAAGCAGGTAAATGTCTACTCCCGTCATACGCACAGGATGGAAGCTTAGTTTGGCGTTTTGAGTGTAGATTTTTAACATGCGTTGAGCTTATCAGGAGCGAGGGCTGTCGGTGTACCTTTGATCCATTGTTGCCTTCATTTGGTGAGTTCTCTCTCCCTGATTAGTGCCATGGGGAATGATTCATTCATTGTGGCGGAACTTTGAGGATGGCGGAATTTAAATTCTCCCCATCCCCTTGTCAGTAGTTGTGTTCTCCAATGCCCCAGGTTTGTACTGGGCTAGAATCTCGAGTCCAGTGCTGTCAGTGTGAAGGGCCTGGATCCCCTGTGCCGGCTCGGAAGCAGCAGCAGCGGAGATGAGTCAGGAAGCAGCGATTTACTGGGTTTTAAAAGGGTGTCGATTGTAGGATGAACGTGGTGTCCTGGTGAGCGTTGGACATGGCTTCACGCAAATAGGTGTCTCACTGTGGATGCTGGGGTCAATTGACATGTTCAAGACTGACATTGTTAGATTAATGTTATGTCAGGGCATCCGGGGATGTGGAGCAAGGGCGGGTAAATGGGGCTAAGACACAGGTCAGCCACCATCTACTAATTGAATGGTGGAATAGGCTCCACGGGCTGAATGGTTGGATTTTCCTCTGTTCTCTCTCATCTTCTCTCCCTCATCTTCTCTCCCTCATCTTCTCTCTCTCCCTCCTATTCTCTCCCTCTTCTCTCTCTCCCTCTTCTCTCCCTCCTTCTCTCCCTCCTCTTCTCTCTCTCCCTCTTCTCTCCCCCCTCTTCTCTCCCTCCTCTTCTCTCCCTCCTATTTTCTCTCTCATCTTCTCTCCCTCCTATTCCCTCCTACTCACTCACTCCTATTCTCTCCCTCCTATTCATTCCCTCTTCTCTCCTCCTCTTCGCTCCCTGATTTTTCCTCCTGCTCTCCCCAGCCCAGTAAGGGCCACTGGACAGTGATCAGGACTGGGGTCCCTGGCTGATGTTCCCTCTCGCCCAGGGGCACTGAGGCATTGTCAGCTGACTCAGGCCAGGTTGCACATGCTTGGCTTGTACTGCCTTGAGTTTAGAAGATTGTGGGGTGATGAGGGTGAGCTGATTGAGGTGTTTAAAATGTTAAATGGATTTGATAGTGTAGAGAGAGAGATACTATTCCCTCTGGTGGAGGAATCCAGAACAAGGAGCTATAACCTTAAAATCAGAGCCAGGCCGTTCAGGAGTGAAATCAGGAAGCACTTTTTCACTTAAAGGGCAGTGGAAATCTGGAACTCTCTTCCTCAAAGGGTTGTGGAAGCTGGGAGAACATTGGAGCTTTCAAGACTGAGATGGATAGATTTTTGCTGGGTCAGGGTATCGAGGGATATGGAGCAAAGATGGGTGAATGGAGTTGAGATACAGATCAGCCATGATCTATTTGAATGGCAGAACAGGCTGGAGGGGCTGAATGGCCTCCTCCTGTTCCTGTGTAACAGGCTGGAGGGGCTGAATGGCCTCCTCCTGTTCCTGTGTAACAGGCTGGAGGGGCTGAATGGCCTCCTCCTGTTTCTGTGTAACAGGCTGGAGGGGCTGAATGGCCTCCTCCTGTTTCTGTGTAACAGGCTGGAGGGGCTGAATGGCCTCCTCCTGTTTCTGTGTAACAGGCTGGAGGGGCTGAATGGCCTCCTCCTGTTCCTGTGTAACAGGCTGGAGGGGCTGAATGGCCTCCTCCTGTTCCTAGGTTCCTATGACTCCGCACAGCCCAGTGATCAAATGCCGCAGAGATTTGAGCTGGTGAGGCGGGCAGGAAATGAGTCAATCCCCGAACCTGTGCCTGATACGAGCGATCCCTGTTGCTGTGACGAGCGCCTGTTGACCCCAGTACATTACAGGTGCCTCATCCCCACTTGACCTTTGTCCCTTATCACTCTCCAGAGACAGCGGCGGAATCTGATCTCAGAGAGCTCAGAATATGGCGGAAAAAGAGGAAGCAGGAACAACCGCCGCTGGGATTGAAGCAAGCCAGCCCGAAAAGGTGATTTTGGAAAACATCACGAGGGGGCCAGAAAATGAGGGAGTTTGCCAGAGTCCAACGGCAGCTGAGAAAAGCAGCAAACTCTTGTCCGGCCTCCTGGCCATGAACATCGTGTTCCTGGGAGCTGCCATCGTTCTGAGTGCCATCTTCAACAGCGCGACTGTGTCGGGGACCCACGTCCTGATCCTCCTGATGGTTCTCAGTGCCCTGGCCGTGGGTTGGATGATATGTCATCAGGCTGTGGTCCGCAGTGTCCCTCACCAAGACCTGCACGCTGGCGCCATCTGGCTAAGGGGTGAGTGCACAGATTCTGCCTGTGAAACTTTAACAGCTTCAAATACAGAGATCCGGTTTGGCCCAGGTTTGAACAAGATGTTGTCCATAGTGGGGAGGTAGACCTGGGCGGAGGCGGATAGAGCGGGGGAATAGAGAGCGGGGGAATAGAGAGTGGGGGAATAGAGAGCGGGGGAATAGAGAGCGGGGGAATAGAGAGCTGGGGAATAGAGAGCGGGGGAATAGAGAGCGGGGGAATAGAGAGCGGGGGAATAGAAAGGGGGGATAGAAAGGAACTTCCGGGCGAGGAGGATCACAGGCCAGTAACAGAAGCCATGGGATTTTCTTGCTCTGAAGCGAGTGGCGGGGAAGCCCCGGCAGGTTCGGTAAGGACGGCGGGATTTTCCTGCCACATTTTCCACTCTCTGCTCTGCCAAGCCGATGCTTAATGCCCAGGCGATGAAAACCTAAGAAAGAAAGACTTACATTTCTATAGCGCCTTTCATGACCACTGGACGTCCCAAAGTGCTTTACAACCAATTAAGTACTTTTTGAAGTGTAGTCACTGTTGTAATAAAGTCATAGGGCAGGATTTTCATTGGGCCATGAAGGCGGGATTGGAGGCGTGGGGGGGGGTCAATATCCCGAAATCGGGGGTCCCGACCCCATCCCGCCTCCAACCCGCCACCATGCCAGTTTCAAAGGAGGCGGGTACCCGCCCCACACTGGGATCCGCCTCCCCGAGGTGGGAAGGGATTAGTACCAATTATCTGCCTGTTAACAGGTAGTTAACAGGCAGTTTTTAGCCTAATCCCTATTTTTGATGTTGAAGTGTGGGATTTCCGACCACTCCAAACCACGCCAAGTTAGAGGAGGCGGGCCGTCGGGTTGAAGGACTTGGAGGGTTCAAGATGTCAGTGTTCAGGTGAGTGATGTGTGCATGAGTGCAAAGGTAAGTGTGTTTGGTGTGTCTAAAGTGTTTAAAGAAGTTTAAATTACCTTTTCTTACCTTTACAGCCTTCCTTCCTTTAGGTCTCGGGAGTCCCTCATCTCACGGGCACAAAAAGCAGAATGGCTGCGAACTGTCAAAAGTGACAGCCTTCAGCTTTCTGTGCAGGTGAGATTTCTAACTGAGTCTGTGGAGAAGGACTTATGTTAAAAGTAAGACTGTCAGTGTTTCACAGCTTCAAAGAGCTTTCAAACACTGATATTTCATCTGTCAAAACCTCTTGACAGATGAAATCTCAGTCTGTGACGTCACCTGTTGCCAGGTGGACCTTAATTGGCCTGCTGAGTCCGTTGGGCAGGCTCAACAAGGTCGATCAAATTAAAATCGCGTGGATTGGCCACATCTCGATGGAGGCGGGACAACAACCCCGAAAATTGTAGTCCCACCTCCATCACGTCCCCTGAATGAAAATCCAGCCTATAGGGTCATAGGCCTAGAAATTCATTAAGGCGCTGCCAGCTTTGCGGCCAGTTACCGCCTAAAGAGGGCTTCTGCGGCAAAAATGAGTTTGCACTGATATTCAGCGCAGCGGTATTGGCGGCGGTAGCCGTTAGCGCTGCGCCGGCACCGATGACGTCATCGGAGTGCGCAGTGCCCCGGTTCCGCCCCGAAACCGGCCCGATCCCCATATTTAGTAGCGGCCGCCTCCTCCGAAGCGGCCGCAAACAGCGACCAGAAAACAGGGCCGTGCTGTAGCCTTAGTGGGGTGCTTTAAAGGGGAAGGTGCGGCCGGCCGCCTGCCCGCACCTCCTTCCCCGGCCTCCTCCACCCCCCCCCCCACCACGGCATTGCCGGCTGCTTTCCACGAACCCGGCACTTCTCCGTGGTGCCGGGCTCATTTGCCGGCACTCTCCAGCGGCGATCTCCCCGTTGCAGGCAGCTCCCCCTTAAGAGAAGGAGGAGGCCTGCAGTACCGCAGCCTGCCGCTCCGCAGCGGCTGGCGCAGCGGCGCCAAGAGCGCTGAAATTCAGTGTCAGCGCCCCAAGCGGAGGCGGGCACACCCTGGTATAGCGCCCGGTTCCGAATTGGGGCGCAAACACTGAATATCTGACGATCGCTAATGGCTCCCCGCCCAGCGCTAACTTTTGGGCGCGAGCGAGCTGGCCGCCCCAAAGTGAATTTCTAGGCCATAGAGTCATACAGCACAGAAAGAGGCCCTTCGGCCCATCGTGTCCTTTTTTCTCAAATCCCCTCTAAACCTCCTGCCCCTTACCTTGAAACTATGCCCCTTGGTTATTGACCCCTCTACTAAGGGGAAAAGTTCCTTTCTATCTACCCTATCTATGACCCTCATAATTTTGTACACCTCAATCAGATCCCCCCTCAGCCTTCTCTGCTCTAAGGAAAACAACCCCAGCCTGTCCAGTCTCTCTTCATAGCTGAAGCGCTCCAGCCCAGGTAACATCCTGGTGAATCTCCTCTGCACCCTCTCCAATGCAATCACATCCTTCCTATACTGTGGCGACCAGAACTGCACACTGTGGCCTAACTAGCATTTTGTACAGCTCCATCATAACCTCCCTGCTCTTATATTCTATGCCTCGGCTAATGAAGGCAAGTATCCCATATGCCTTTTTAACCACCTTATCTACCTGTCCTGCTGCCTTCAGGGATCTATGTACATGCACACCAAGGTCCCTCATCCTCTGTCCTTCCTAGGATCCTACCATTCATTGTGTATACCCTTGCCTTGTTAGTCCTCCCAAAATGCATCACCTCACTTTTCAGGGTTAAATTCCATTTGCCACTGTTCTGCCCATCTAACCATCCTGTCTATATCGTCCTGTAGCCTGAGGCTTCCCCCCTCACTATTTACCACTCCACCAATTTTCGTGTCATCTGCGAACTTACTGATCATACCTCCTACATTCATATCTAAATCATTAATGTACACTACAAACAGCAAAGGACCCAGCACCGATCCCTGCGGTACACCACTGGACACAGGCTTCCAGTCACAAAAACAACCTTCGACCATCAACCTTTGCCTCCTGCCACTAAGCCAATTTTGGATCCAATGTGCCAAATTGCCCTGGATCCCATGGGCTCTTACCTTCTTGACCAGTCTCCCATGTGGGACTTTGTCAAAAGCCTTACTGAAGTCCATGTAGACTACATCAACTGCACTACCCTCATCCACACACCTAGTCACCCCCTCGAAAAATTCAATAAAATTGGTCAGACATGATCTCCCCCTGACAAAGCCATGCTGACTATCCCTGATTAATCCCTGCCTCTCCAAGTGGAGACTAATTCTGTCCCTCAGAATTTTTTCCAATAATTTCCCTACCACTGATGTTAGGCTCACTGGCCTGTAATTCCCTGATTTACCTCTACTATCCTCTTGAACAATGGTACTACGTTAGCTGTTCTCCAGTCTTCTGACACCTCCACTGTGGCCAGAGAGGTTCTGAAAATTTGTGTCCAAGCCCCTGCAATCTCTTCCCTTGCCTCACACAGCAGCCTGGGATACATCTCGTCTGGGCCTGGGGATTTATCCACTTTTAAGCCCACTAAAACCGTTAGTACCTCCTCCCTCTCAATACTAATTTGTTCAAGTATATCACAATCCCCCTGCCTGATTTCTATGCCTACATCACCCTTCTCCATAGTGAACACAGATACAAAATATTCATTTAAAACCTCACCTACATCTTCCGGCTCTACACACGGATTGCCACTTTGGTCCCTAATGGGCCCTACTCTTTCCCTGGTTATCCTCTTGCCCTTAATATACTTATAAAACACCGTGGGATTTTCCTTTATTTTGCCTGCCAGTGCTTTTTCATGCCCCCTCTTCGCTCTCCTAATTTCATTTTTAATACCCCCCTGCACTTTCTATACTCCTCTAGGGCTTCCACTGTTTTTAGTCCTTTGTATCTGCCAAAAGCCTCCCTTTTTTTCCTAATCCATTCTTGTGTATCCCTGGACATCCAGGGTTCCCTGGGCTTGTTGGTCCCACCCTTGACCTTTACGGGAACATGTTGGCGTTGTACTCTCTCTATTTCCTTCCTTGTAGGAAACATGGCAGCCTATTTGCACACAGCAAGATCCCACAAACAGCAATGTGATAATGACCAGAAAGTCTGTTTTTATCGATGTTGATTGAGGGATAAATATTGGACTGGACACTGGGGATAACTCCCCTGTTCTTCTTCAAAATAGTGCCAAGGGATCTTTTACGTCCACCTGAGAGAGGAAGCAGGGCCTTGGTTTAACGTCTCATCCGACAGACAGCACCTCCGACAGTGCAGCGCTCCCTCAGTACTGCCCCTCCCACAGGGCGGTGCTCCCTCAGTACTGCCCCTCCGACAGTGCAGTGCTCCCTCAGTACTGCCCCTCCCACAGGGCGGTGCTCCCTCAGTACTGCCCCTCCGACAGTGCAGTGCTCCCTCAGTACTGCCCCTCCAACACTGCAGCGCTCCCTCAGTACTGCCCCTCCCACAGGGTGGTGCTCCCTCAGTACTGCCCCTCCGACACTGCAGCGCTCCCTCAGTACTGACCCTCCGACAGTGCAGCGCTCCCTCAGTACTGCCCCTCCCACAGGGTGGTGCTCCCTCAGTACTGCCCCTCCCACAGGGTGGTGCTCCCTCAGTACTGCCCCTCCCACAGGGCGGTGCTCCCTCAGTACTGCCCCTCCCACAGGGCGGTGCTCCCTCAGTACTGCCCCTCCCACAGGGCGGTGCTCCCTCAGTACTGCCCCTCCCACAGGGCGGTGCTCCCTCAGTACTGCCCCTCCCACAGGGCGGTGCTCCCTCAGTACTGCCCCTCCCACAGGGCGGTGCTCCCTCAGTACTGCCCCTCCCACAGGGCGGTGCTCCCTCAGTACTGCCCCTCCCACAGGGCGGTGCTCCCTCAGTACTGCCCCTCCCACAGGGCGGTGCTCCCTCAGTACTGCCCCTCCCACAGGGCGGTCCTCCCTCAGTACTGACCCTCCAACAGTGCAGCGCTCCCTCAGTACTGCCCCTCCGACAGGGCGGTGCTCCCTCAGCCCTGCCCCTCCCACAGGGCGGTGCTCCCTCAGTACTGCCCCTCCCACAGGGCGGTGCTCCCTCAGCACTGCCCCTCCCACAGGGCGGTGCTCCCTCAGTACTGCCCCTCCCACAGGGCGGTGCTCCCTCAGCACTGCACTGGAGTGTCAGCCTCAGAGGTGAGGGTGCTACCAGCTGAGCCACGGCTGACACCTGGGTAAACCTTCCCCAGTAAGTTAGCCCAAGCTTTGCCCAGTGACTGAATCACGCATGACCCTCCAAGCACTCCGCCCCCGCGCGCCCACTATTGGTCACCTGACACGTCTATCCTCGCGAAGACTCCCCTCCCCCCCTCCCCCACGGCCAATTGGATAGTGAAGAGACTCTTCGCTACCTGATTGGCTGAGTATTGACTCTCAGTCAAACAACCTTTTTTCCATCTCCAATATTTTTATAACTAATAAATTCAAGTATTCAAAGAATATTTTTAAAAATGTTAAGTCCCCTATGATTTTGCTCCCGGGTTGCTGTTAGCAGTGTCCGGGAGATTAATCTTTAATTCCTGCCGTTTTAAAATTGCAGCCAAGCGGGAACGGAGTGGGTGTTTCACCCGATCCCCCGGCCCCGCCTGGGTGGGGAGTTCAAACTCTTCCCGTGATAACCCATGCGATGGCAGTCTGAGCCGTTCCACTGTCTTCCATTCGTCCATGGTTCAGGTCTCAGAATGCCTTGTCACTCCAATCTGCCACCTCAAATTGAATTTGTTTTTGTTCAGGTGAGACTCCTTCCTTACTGGGTGATTTTAATTCTATCGGTCTCCCGTGCCACACACTAGGGGAAATTTCAACCCCCAAAAAACAGGTGGGATTAGGTCGGGTGGGAGGTTAAAGGGAGTGATTTTGCCATTGGGGGCGCGGTTGGAGGAGGGACTGCCGCTTGTCGGGTTTTAGTCCCGCCTCCATCGACTTGTGGCCAACCCACACTATTTTCCGTTGATTGACCTCGTTAGGCCCGCCCCGCGGGCTTAGCAGGCCAATTAAGGGGAGGCCAGTTACAGAGAATGTCAGCCTATGACGTTTCATCTGTCAAAAATTTTTGACAGATGAATTGTCATCATTTGACAGCTTTGAGAAGCTGTCAAACACTGACATTCTCTGTAGTTTGGTGAGTTCTTGTACTCAAGGCTCACCAAACCTGTTTTGTGAGCAGAGATCAGATGGTTGTTGCTTCGGAGAATGCCGCAGCCATTCTGTCATCCCTTCCGGTGAGATGCCGGAGCCTTCGGATCCCCAACGATTGAAGCCTGCAGGAAGAAACAAAGGCAAGGAAACATTTTCTATCACTTTTCACTCACCTCACATACTTACCTCTCAACACTTGCACCCATCACTCACCTCCACAGCGCACTTTTGGACCCCTCCGACCCCCGCAGACCCACTGCTCGCCTCGCTGACCCTGGCGGGGTTTCCCGACGTCGGGAAGCCTGCACCTCTGATGGAAAAATGGGGATAATCCTCTTAACTACCTGTTAACAGGCAGTTAAGTGGCTGTAAACCCTTCCCGCCTCGAGGAGACGGAACCTGGTGGGGGTCGGGGACCCGCCTCCTGGGAAGATGGCATGGAGGCAGGTTGGGGGCGGGATGGGTACCCGCCCCCAGATTCTGCCATTTTCCCGGCAGTCCCACCTCCCCAGGGTTGGCAAAATCACCCCCATAGTGTTCAAAACCTGAATCCTGACCCCAACCCGCCCACTTCCGGTTTTAACAGCGGCGGGATGGGGGGTGGGCAGGCAGGAGGAGGATTGGCACTTTAAATATTATAATGAGGCTGGAAGCCCGGGATTTAACCTGCTGTGCAGTTTATCTGTGGTCAGCTGGGATTCCCGGCAGCTGCAGCAAGGTGGGGACAGCCTTGGGGAGCACTCCTGGTGGGCCGGGAGGAGGAGCAGGAGTGCGGTGATCGGGGATCGGACCCTCCCCGGGATTGGACACCCACCCCGGGATCGGACCCCCCCCGGGATCGGGCCTCCCCGGAATCGGACCCTTCTCCCACCCTCCCGAGATCGGACCCCTCCCAGAGATCAGAACCCCCCTGGGGTCGGACCCCCCCACCCCCGGGATCAGACCCTCCCCCCGGGATCGGAACCTTCCCCCCTGGGATTGGACCCCTTCCTGGGATCAGAACTGCCCCCTGGGATCGGAACCTCCCCAGGGATCGGACCCCCCCCCCCCCGGGATTGGACCTGCCCTGGGATCGGACCCCCCCCCAGTATCGGACTCCCTCACCTCCCCCGGGATTGGACCCCCCCGGTACCGGACCCCCCCCCCCGGGATCGGACCCACCCCCCCCGGATCGGACTCCCCCACCGCCCCCCCCCCGCCAGATCGGACCCCCTTCCCTACCCGTGGTTGCGGCCTTTCTCCAGTGTGCCCTGCCCGACTGGAAGCAGGCCCGTCAGTCAGGCTGACCTCTGAGGGGGAACCCGTCCATGACATCACAGGCCCGCTGCGGAGTTAACCGTGCGGGGTTTCCCGCGCCCTACTGAGCCCCCCGCTCCCGGCGGGTCCAAACGCCAAACCTCCGGCAATTACCTCCAAGCTGAGGTGGTGAGCGGCTGTCCTGCTCCCAAACCTCCACCATTCGGAAACAAGCGGCTGAGAAATGGGAGCGCTCTCGGAGTAGCGGTCACCTCATTCCTCTGGCTTCAAACCCAGCCAATGAATGGAATGGACGGGCCTCTGAAGCTGTGAGGCGGCTGTGTGAGATTAGTTTGGAAAATCTTAAGCCAGTTCATAATCAACATGACTCACCCTTAATTTGTATTAGTAACCTGGCAATCTCAGGAAGGCACAGAAAGGTTGGTTCGTGTCAGCCGTGGCTCAGTGGGCGGCACTCTCACCTCTGAGTCAGAAGGTCGTGGGTTCAAGTCCCGCTCCAGGGACTTGAGCCCATAATCTAGGCTGACGCTCCCAGTGCAGTGCTGAGGGAGTGCTGCACTGTCGGAGGTGCCGTCTTTCGGATGAGATGTTAAACCGAGGCCCCGTCTGCTCTCTCAGGTGGACGTAAAAGATCCCGCGGCCACTATTTCGAAGAAGACCAGGTGGAGAGTTCTCCTGGGGCCAATATTTATCCCTCAAACAACATCATTAAACAGATGATCCGGGTCATTATCACATTGCTATGTGTGGGATCTTGCTGTGTGCAAATTGGCTGCCGCATTTCCTACATTACAACAGTGACTACACTCCAAATAGTACTTCATTGACTGCAAAGTGCTTTGGGACGTCCTGAGGATGTGAAAGGCGCTATAGAAATCCAAGTTCCTTCCTTCCTAATGGAAAACTGCTGTTGTTGGGGCCTCGCTGATGTGGCCACGGTTAAGGTGTGTCTGGCTATTCTCCCTGCCGACACGGTATAAATCAGTCGTGTTCTTGGTCTGATTTCAGGGGCGGTGTTGCTGTTCGGGGTCTGTAGTGTTGTGCTTGATGTTTTCAAGACTGGATACTACCTTCAGCACAGCGGCGGTGCCTGCACAGTGAAGATCATTTACCCCATTGTGGAAGCAATCTTCATCAGCTCACAGGTGAGGCTGTTATCAGCTCCATTGACAGTGTTCGAGCCCTCGGCTATCGCTTGCTCCAGCTCCCAGCAGCACGGTTCTTGTGCAATGTCTCTCGATCTCTCCTGCCTTCTATCCTATCACTGACCTCCCCTTTTGTTCTTTCATCTTTTCCCAGCTCCTAAATCTGTTCCATTTCCTGATTTTTTTCCAGTTCTGATGAAAGGTCATCGACCTGAAACGTTAACTCTGTTTCTCTCTCCACAGATGCTGCCTGGCCTGCTGAGTATTTCCAGCGTTTTCTGTTGTTATTTCGGATTTCCAGCATCCGCAGTATTAGCACTGTTCTTGTGGTGTGTTAGCCATGCAGCTGCCAAATACTCTTTTCATTTGTCAAACAATGCATATATGTTTTAATTAGACAACTGGGAGACTACTTTGTATTCAAAAATGCATGGGTTGGTGGTTGGCTTGATGATGATTGGTGTTTGCTTGGATGGATCGATAGATTGGATAGGTTGGTGTTTGGTTGGTGGATTGTGAGAATCAGCTTCACCAAACGACACGCTGCTCCAAGATTCCAGTCTATCCCGGTGACGATCATTTTTCTTGTATTTGTGGAAAAGTCGAGTGCGGTAACAATTCACCAGCTGAGGTATTTTGACCCACTGTGTGTGTGGCTACACGTAAACCCATCAGGAAAAGTAATGCTCTGTTAATTGGAAAAACTCGAATCCACCCCTTTCCTGCCATCTCCTCTCCTAAAGTTGCTGCCTCATGCTGAGGTTCAGCACTCAGTGTCCCACAGATTGCCCAACCGGCCACTGGTCAGATGTGTGACCCCAGTTAGTGAGTGTCAACAGGCTATTGATTACAAAGTATTTTACATAGGATTACACAGGATATACAGCACAGAAACAGGCCATTCGGCCCAACCAGTCCATTCTGTTGTGTACGCTCCACTCGAGCCTCCTCCCGTCTTTCCTCATCTAAATCTATCAGCATAACCCTCTATTCCCTTCTCCCTCATGTGTTTATCCAGCTTCCCCTTAAATACATCGATACTATTCACCTCAACCACTCCCTGTGGTAGCGAGTTCCACATTCTCACCACTCTCTGGGGAAAGAAGTTCCTTCTGAATTCCCTATTTGATTTCTTGGTGACTATCTTATATGGATGGCCTCTAGTTTTGCTCTTCCCCACAAGTGGAAACACTCTGGGGTGAAATTGGGTGCCTTTGCGCCTCCCATTAGCTCCCCTGCTTAATCCGACTTCCCAGCTCCTGGTCTGCAGCTCTGAAGGCCACGGCACCCCAAGTGCACATTTACAGCCCAGAAACAGGCCATTCGGCACAACTAGTCCGTGCCGGTGTTTATGCTCCACACGAGCCTCCTCCCACCCCTCTTCATCTCACCCCATCAGCAGATCCTTCTATTCCCTTCTGTACTCATCCAGCTTCCCCTTACATGTATCGATACTATCCCTGTGGTAACGAGGATTTTTTAGTGACTATCTTATATTTATGGCCCCTGGTTCTGACCTCCCCTGCAACATAGAAACATAGAAGATAGGAGCAGAAGTAGGCCATTCGGCCCCTCGAGCCTGCTCCGCCATTCAATGAGATCATGGCTGATCATCCAAATTCAGTACCCTGTCCCTGCCTTCTCCCCATACCCCTTGAGCCTTAAGAAATATATCTAACTCCTTCTTGAATATATTTAATGAATTGGCCTCAAATGCCTTCTGTGGTAGAGAATTCCACAGGTTCACCACTCTCTGGGTGAAGAAATTCCTCCTCATCTCTGTCCTAAATGGCTTACCCCTTATCCTTAGACTGTGACCCCTGGTTCTGGACTCCCCGGCCATCGGGAACATCCTTCCTGCATCTAGTCTGTCTAGTCCTGTTAGAATTTTATAAGTTTCATTCTTCTAAACTCCAGCGAGTATAAGCCCAATCGACTCAATCTCTCCTCATACGTCATTCCTGCCATCCCAGGTATCAGCCTGGTGAATCTTCGCTGCACTCCCTCCATGGCAAGAACATCCTTCCTCAGACAAGGCGACCAAAACTGCACACAATACTCAAGGTGTGGTCTCACCAAGGCCCTGCACAACTGCAGCAAGACATCCTTGTTCCTGTACTCGAACCCTCTTGCTACGAAGGCCAACATACCATTTGCCTTCTTAACCGCCTGCTGCACCTGCATGCTTACCTTCAGCGACTGGTGCACCAGGTCTCGTTGCACTTCCCCTTCTCCCAATCTATTGCCATTCAGATTATAATCTGCCTTCCTGTTTTTGACACCAAAGTGGATAACCTCACATTTATCCACATTATATTGCATCTGCCATGCTTCTGCCCAATCACCCAACCTGTCCAAATCACACTGGAGTTTCTCGGCATCCTCCTTACAGCACACACGCCCACCCAGCTTTGTGTCGTCTGCAAACTTGGAGATATTACATCTAGTTCCCTCGTCTTGATCATTAATATATATTGTGAATAGCTGGGGTCCAAGGACTGATCCCTGCGGTACCCCACTAGTCACTGCCTGCCACTCAGAAAAAGACCCATTTATTCCAACTCTTTGCTTTCTGTCTGCCAACCAGTTCTCTATCCAAGTCAGTACCTTGCCCCCAATCCCATGTGCCTTAACTTTACACGCTAATCTCTTATGCCGGACCTTATCGAAAGCCTTCTGAAAGTCCAAATACACCACATCCACTGGTTCTCCCTTATCTATTTTACCAGTTACATCCTCAAAAAATTCCAGTAGATTAGTCAAGCATGATTTACCTTTTGTATATCCATGTTGACTTTGCCCGATCCAGTCACTGTTTTCCAAGTGCTCTGCTATTACATCTTTTATAATGGACTCTAGCATTTTCTCCACTACCGATGTCAGGCTTACTGGTCTATAATTCCCCGTTTTCTCTCTACCACCTTTTTGAATAGTGGGGTAACATTAACTACCCTCCAATCCATGGGTACTGTTCCAGAGTCTATAGAATTTTGGAAGATGACCAGCAATGCATCTACTATTTCTAGGGCCACTTCCTTAAGTACCCTAGGATGTAGATTATCAGGCCCTGGGGATTTATCAGCCTTCAATCCCGTCAATTTCCCTAACACCATGTCCCTACAAATACTGATTTCTTTCAGTTCCTCCCTCTCATTAGATCCTATGTTCCCCGACATCTCTGGGAGGTTATTTGTGTCCTCCTTTGTGAAGACAGAACCAAAGTATGTATTTAATTGGCCTGCCATTTTTTTGTTCGCCATTATAAATTCCCCTGATTCTGACTGCAAGGAACCTACGCTTGACTTCACCAATCTTTTTCTCTTCACTTATCTATAAAAGCTTTTACAGTCAGTTTTTATGTTCCCTGCAAGCTTACTCTCATACTCTATTTTCCCCCTCTTAATTAATCCCTTTGTCCTCCTTTGTTGAATCCTAAACTGCTCCCAATCCTCAGGTTTGCTGCTTTTTTTGGCCAATTTATATGTCCTCTCTTTGGATCTTATGTTATCTCTAATTTCCCTTGTTAGCCACGGTTGAGTCACCTTTTTTGATTTATTTTTATGCCAAACTGGGATAAACAAATTCTGTAGTTCATCCATGCGATCTTTGAATGTTTGGCATTGCCTATCCACCGCCAACCCTTTGAGTGACATTACCCAATCAATCATACCCAACTCGCGTCTCATACCATCATAGTTCCCTTTATTTAAATTCAGGACCTTAGTCTCCGAGTCAACTACTTCACTCTCCATTTTAATGAAGAATTCTATCATATTATGATCGCTCCGACCCAAGGGGCCTCGCACAACAAGTTTGCTAATTAATCCTTTCTCATTACATAATACCCAGGCTAAGATGGCCTGATCTCTAGTTGGTTCCTCGACATATTGGTCCAGGAAACCATCTCGTATACACTCCAGGAATTCCTCCTCCACAGTATTGTTACTAATTTGGTTAGCCCAATCTATATGTAGATTAAAGTCACCCATGATAACTGCTGTGCCCTTATTGCACGCTTCTCTAATTTCCCTTTTAATGCCATCCCCAACCTCCGCATTACTGTTTGGGGGTCTATATACCACTCCCACTAACATTTTCTGCCACTTGATATTTCTCAGTTCTACCCATACAGATTCCACATCATCAGAGCTAATATCCTTCCTTACAATTGTGTTAATCCCCTCTTTAACCAGCAATGCTACCCCACCTCCTTTTCCTTTTTGCCTACCTTTCCTGAATATTGAATACCCCTGGATGTTGAGTTCCCAGCCTTGGCCACCCTGGAGCCATGTTTCCGTAATCCCAATCATATCATATTCGTTTACCTCTAATTGCGCAGCTAATTCATCCACGTTATTACGAATGCTCCTCGCATTAAGACACAAAGCCTTCAGGCTTGTTTTTTAACACTCTTACACCTTTTAGAATTATTATTTACTGTGGCCATGTTTGATTTAAACCCTTGATTTCTCTGACTGCCACCTTTGTTTTTCTCCTTCCTGTCTTTTGCTTCTATCCTTGTTTCCCTTTCCTCTGTCTCCCTGCTCAGGTTCCCAACCCCCTGCCATTTTAGTTTAAACCCTCCCCCAGAGCACTAGCAAACACTCCCCCTTGGACATCAGTCCCGGTCCTGCCCAGGTGCAAACCGTCCGGTTTGTACTGGTCCCACCTCCCCCAGAACCGGTTCCAATGTCCCAGGAATTTGAATTCCTCCCCCTTGCGCCATTCCTCTAGCCATGTATTCATCTGAAATATCCTTCTATTTCTACTCTGACTAGCACGTGCAATCCTGAGATTACTACCTTTGAGGTCCTATTTTTTAATTTACCTCCTAACTCCCTATATTCAGCTTTTAGGACCTCATCCTGTTTTTTACCTATATCGTTGGTACCTATATGCACCACGACAACTGGCTGTTCACCCTCCCCTTCTAAAATGTTCTGCAGCCGCTCCGAGACATTCTTGACCCTTGCACCAGGGAGGCAACACACCATCCTGGAGTCACGTTTGCGGCTGCAGAAACGCCTATCTGTTCCCCTTACAATAGAATCCCCTATTACTATAGCTCTACCCCTCTTTTTCCTCCCGTCCTGTGCAGCAGAACCACCCCTGGTGCCAGGAAGTTGGCTGCTGCTGCCTTCCTCTGATAAGCCATCTCCCTCACCAATATCCAAAGCGGTATATCTGTTTGAGAGGGGGATGACCACAGGGGACCCCTGCACTACCTGCCTGTGCCTACTACTGTGCCTGGTGGTCACCCATTCCCTTTCTGCCTGTGCAACCTTTGTTGTATCCATTCACAGCTCCAGTGCCGCAATGCGGTCTGTCAGTAGCTGCAGCTGGATACACTTCCTGCACACGTGGTCGTCAGGGACACAGGAAGGGTCCCTGATTTCCCACATAGCGCAGGAGGAGCATACTACGGAGCCGAGCTGTGCTGCCATGACTTGCCCTTTAATTAATTAATTAATCAATTAATTAATTAATTAATTAAAATCAAATCAATCCCACCAATTACACTATAATTAAATGGTATACTCAAGGGCCCTTGTTTACCAACAGTCCCCGCTACACCACAGAGTGCTTTGAAGCTGTAAACCACAGAGTTTAAGTTTGGAAAAAAAGGAGAGAGCGAGAAATACTCACCAACCAATCACTTACCTGCTTTCTGGTGACGTCACACTTTGATTACTTTTTACTTCTCTCTCTCCCGCTCTGAGATTGGTAAACCTACCTGCTGCTGCCGCCTCGGTTTAAACTAGCTCCGCCGCCGCTTCACCCAGGTCCGCTGCCGCTGTGGGGCCTACCTGCTGCTGCCGCCTCGGTTTAAATTAGCTCTGCCGCCGCTGCCGCTTCACCCAGGTCCACCGCCGCTGTCTTCTCTATGTCTACCCTATCAAACCCTTTTGTAATCTTAAAGATCAGGTCACCCCTCAGCCTTCTCTTTTCCAGAGAAAAACGCCCCAGCCTCTTCAATCTGTCCTGATAGGTAAAACCTCTCAGTCCTAGTGTCATCCTTGTAAATCTTTTTCCGGTGCCTCTATATCCTTTTTATAATATGGAGACCAGAACTGTTCACAGTACTCCAAGTGTGGTCTAACCAAGGTTCGACACAAGTTTAACATAACTCCTCTGCTTTTAATTTCTATCCCTCTAGAAATGAACCCCAATGCTTTGTTTGCTTTTTTTAATGGCCGTATTAACCTGCGTCGCTACTTTTAGTGATTGGTGGATCTGTAGCCCCTGATCCCTCTGCTCCTCTATCCCATTGAGACATTATTTTCCAAGGAGTATGTGGTCTTATTCTTCCTACCAAAACGTACCACCTCACACTTAACTATATTGAAGTTCATTTGCCAATTACACGCCCATTCTGCAAGTTTATTAATGTCTTCTTGTATTTTGTCCTCTGTATTTACTATGCCCCCCAATTTGGTGCCTTCTGCAAATTTTTATACTGAGGAGTGGCGGTTACCATCGCGACCTGATGTTCTCCTCACCCGATCTCCACACGCACACATTGCAGCAGGGGGTCATGGGATCGGGATCGGGACTGGGAAACGTGTCTGCCTCATTCTAAGTCGGGGCACGTGTAACAATCGCAGCACCCCAAAAGCTGAGCTAACCTAACTCAGCACAGAGACATTGCTGAAACACAGCAGTGAAATATAGGCCGGATTTTCCAGGGAACTCACAGGAAGACTGGCTTTATCTCTATCTTTGCTGTCATCCAGTTCAAGCCCTACACACAGATGGAAGGAAGTTGAAAGGTTCTTCAGTCACGGTGACAAGTAGTCACCTACAGACAAGGGGCCTCCGTGAGAACTTAAGGAGCTGAGGAGAAATTTAGCTACTTGTTCAAGAGCAACTATTGATTCCCAGAAGAGAATGTTTAATTTCTGCTTATCTTTTATTATTTTCAGACCTACTTATTGTGGTTTCACTCAAAAGATTGCTTCCACATACATCGTAGTATCACCAGGTAGGAAGAGCTCTTCAATTTCTATTATTGCTATTTCAGATACAAAGAAAGAAAGACTTGCATTTATATAGCGCCGTTCACAACCACCGGACGTCTCAAAGCGCTTTACAGCCAATGAAGTACTTTTTGAAGTATAATCACTGTTGTCATGTGGGTAGTGCGGCAGCCAATTTGCACACTGCAAGCTCCCACAAACAGCGATGTGATAATGACCAGATCATCTGTTTTTTTAATGTTGGTTGAGGGATAAATATTGACCAGGACACCAGGGATAACTCCCCTGCTCTTCTTCGAAATAATGCTATGGGATCTTTTACGTCCACCTGGGAGAGCAGACGGGGCCTCGGTTTAACGTCTCATCTGAAAGACGGCACCTCCAACAGCGCAGCTCAACAACAACAACAACTTGTGTTTATATTGCGCCTTTAACGTAGTAAAACATCCCAGGGCGCTTCACAGGAGTATTTTAAGACAAAAAAATTGACACCGATCCACATAAGGAGAAATTAGGGCATGTGACCAAAAGCTTGGTCAAAGAGGTAGGTTTTAAGGAGCGTCTTAAAGGAGGAAAGAGAGGTAGCGAGGCGGAGAGGTTTAGGGAGGGAATTCCAAAGCTTAGGGCCCAGGCAACAGAAGGCACGGCCACCAATGGTTGAGTGATTATAACCAGGGATCCTCAAGAGGGCAGAATTAGAGGAGCGCAGATATCTCGCGGGGGGGGGGTTGTGGGGCTGGAGGAGATTACAGAGATAGGGAGGGGCGAGGCCATGGAGGGATTTGAAAACAAGGATGAGAATTTTGAAATCGAGGCATTGCTTAACCGGGAGCCAATGTAGGTCAGCGAGCACAGGGGGTGATGGGCGAACGGGACTTGGTGCGAGTTAGGACACGGGCAGCCAAGTTTTGGATGACCTCAAGTTTACAGAGGGTGGAATGTGGGAGGCCAGCCAGGAGTGCGTTGGAATAGTGCAGTCTAGAGGTAACAAAGGCATGGATGAGGGTTTCAGCAGCAGCTGAGCTGAGGCAGGGGGCGGACCCTTTCTGCCTAAAACTGAGCATCCACAATGGGCCCTACACAGCACGGAGGGTATCCAAACTGAAAGGGATTAAAATGAATGGTCAGTAAACCATGGCTACACACACACCTCATCTCTACTTTCCCGCCCGATCCCCATATCCCTTGATTCCCCTGGAGTCCAAAAATATCCCAAAGTGCTTCACAAAAAATGACACCGAGCCAAAGAAGGATCCATTAGGACAGGTGACGGTATCTTAAAGGAGGAGAGAGTGGCGGAGAGGTTTAAGAAGGGAATTCCAGAGCTTAGGGCCCAGACAGCTGAAGGCACAGCTTTAAAAAGTATTTGGATATGCACCTTGAATACACTCAAAGACTCAGCATTCACAGCCCTCTGGGGTAGAGAATCCCAAAGATTCACAACCCTCGGAGTGAAGAAATTCCTCCTCATATCAGTCTTAAAAGGCCGACCCCTTATCCTGAGACTATGCCCCCTAGTTCTAGACTTTCCAGCCAGGGGGAAACATCCTCTCGGCATCTACCCCGTCAATCCCCCTCAGAATCTTCTATGTTTCAATGAGATCACCTCTCATTCTTCTAAACTCCAGAGAGTATCGGCCCATTCTACACAATCTCTCCTCATAGGACAGCCCTCTCATCCCAGCGCAGCAGCCTCGCCTCCGACAAAAAAAATAGAAATGGCCAGAACAAATGCAGGGGCTCTCACGGGATCTCAACCACCTATCTAACCGATCGTTAAAGGTTGACATGGTCTCCGCTTCAATCACTGACTCTCATAGAGAATTCCACAGCCTCACAACCCTCTGTGTGAAAAGGTTTCTCCTGCTCTCTGTCCTAAATCTGTTGCACTTAATCTTAGATGTACATCCCTGCATTCTAACCCCTCAATCACTGGACAATCTGTGACCATTGTCGTTCCCCCATTCCCCCACACCAAGAGTAACTTTTCAGAATTCAGCGTGATTACCATCCATGCCTGCTGCCCTACATTTATGGTTAGGCAGAGTCAACATGGTTTTATGAAAGGGAAATCGTGTTTGACAAATTTAGTAGTTTTTGAGAATGTTACCAGCAGGGTAGATAAAGGGGAACCAGTGGATGTAGTATATTTGGATTTCAAAAAGGGATTTGATAAGGTGCCACATAAAAGGTTGTTACACAAGATAAGGGTTCATGTGATTGGAGGTAATGTATTAGCATGGATAGAGGATTGGTTAATGGACAGAAAGCAGAGAGTAGGGATAAATGGGTCATTTTCAGATTGGCAGGCTGTAACTAGTGAGGTGCCGCAAGGATCAGTGCTGGAGCCTCAGCTATTTACAATCTATATTAATGACTTTGATGAAGGGACCGAGTGTAATATATCCCAGTTTGCTGATGATACAAAGCTAGGTGGGAAAGTAAGCTGTGAGGAGGACACAGAGAGGCTGCAAAGGGATATAGACAGATTAAGTGAGTGGGCAATAAGGTGGCAGATGGAGTATAATGTGGGGAAATGTGAGATTATTCACTTTGGTAGGAAGAATAGAAAAACAGAATATTTTTTAAATGGTGAGAAACTTTCAAATGTTGGTGTTCAGAGAGATTTAGGTGTCCTCGTACAGGAAACACGGAGAGTTAGCATGCAGGTACAGCAAGCAATTATGAAGGCAGATGGCATCTTGGCCTTTATTGCAAGGGGGTTGGAGTATAAGAGTGATGTAAGAAAAAGGAGACTTACCATCAAGTAACTTTAAAGTAAGCTTTAAGTAACTTATAAACACACTATATACACAAGAGAGGTCTTTACCATGCCTCTGGTAGAAGCCTCTTACAATACTGAACAGACCAGTATTTATACCAGTCCAACAGGAAGTGACATATGACAGGAAGTGAGGTATGTACACAGTTCATAGTTCATAGTTCATAGTTCACAGGAAGTGATGACATAACTTCCCGGAAGTTATCATTTTTATCACATTCTTCCCTCCTGCAGGATTAGGAGGCTGTGGTCTACCTTTTGGTCCGCAGCCGCCGAACAAGGAAGAGTCGCACCCGTTTGGATTCCCGTCGTAGAGGGTCGCTGGTCCGCTTACATGCGGTTGGCCATTGGTCAGAGTCTGTGTGGCCTGGATTGCCCTGTGAAGGGTCGGGGAGATCATGGCTTCGAGTACGAGCCCCAATAGGTTCAAAGTCGGACTGCCTCTGTTCAGAGGGAGGTGCAGAGCTGGTCTGTGGCGGATCAGTACTTTCATGCGCAGTACTGGGAGGGTCGCAACCTTGAGCACGGGGTTCTACCGGCACCAAGCTAGTTGGTGTCCGATCAGGATCCTGGAGAGGGGTACCCGATAGGTCCCAAGAGTTTCCTGGTGAAATGCCATCACCCGATGTCCCACTAGGTCCTGGTGGGCAGGGAGCCAGATCCCGTAATGATACGGTAGATTCTCGGCCGTCGGAATATCGTATGTTTGCATAGGTGGGGTTGGCATCGGTTAGTTCGACCTCGTCTACAAGAGGGTCATTTTTAGACGTCCGAACGTATCTTCGGAGTAATACAGGTCCAGGAGTAGTTAGCTATGACGGGAGTGATGTCCCATGAGATGAGCGACGCTGGAATCCAAAGAACCGCTCATGAGGTGTAGTATTTGTGGCTGTAGAAAGCAGGGACCGTATAGAGTGCAATGCATCCGGAAGCACTGTTTCCCATTGCTGGTCTGGTAGGCCCCGAGATCTTAAAGCGAGACGTACGGAATTCCAGATGATACCATTATACCTCTCTACCTGCCCATTTCCGATGGGATGGTATGGTGTTGTTTTGCTTGTAGCAATTCCCCGTTCTGAGAGGTAGTCCTTGAGTTCCCTTGACATAAAGGATGGACCCCGATCTGAGTGAATATAAGCCGGCATGCCACAGAGAGAAAATACCTGCTCAAGGCAGCAGATTACTGTGGATGCCAGCATATTGGAGCAGGGGAAGGCAAACGGAAAACGTGAATATTCGTCGATCATGGTGAGCAAATATGTGTTCCGAGTTGAAGAGGGCACTGGGCCCTTAAAATCGATGCTAAGTCGTTGCATCGGTTGGGTTGCATGTATGAGTATACCATCTGAGGGGCGGAAGAACTGAGGTTTTAATTCCGCACAAAGCCGGCATTCTGAGCATATTTTCTTTACATCTCCAGTGGAAAAAGGGAGATTCCGTGATCGTACGAAATGTAGCATGCGCGTAACGCCAGGATGACACAAACCATTGTGGACATCCATGAGAGTGGAGGATGACATAGTGGAGCAGAATGCCCGTGTGAGGGTGTCCGGGGCCACATTCTCCTTGCCAGGCCGATAGAGAATGGTATAACCAAAAGAGGCCAGTTCCATCCTCCAAAGTTGTATTTTATTATTCTTAATTTTGGTTCGTTTTCGATTATCGAGCATGAAGGCGACTGATCGTTGGTCCGTGATCAATGTAAAGTGCTGGCGAGCTAGAAAATGGTTCCACTTCCGTACTGCCTCTATGATGGCTGTGGCTTCTTTCTCAACCGGAGGATAATGTAGCTCGGCACCTTGTAAGGTCCTGGACATAAATGCTACAGGACGACCTTCCTGATTCAGAGTAGCCGAGATCGCCACCTCCGAGGCATCACATTCAACCACGAAAGGGAGATTCTCATCAATGGAGTGAAGAGCCGCTTTCTCCAACTGTTTTTTGAGAAGGTTAAAGGCTGCAACAGCCGCTGTTCCCAGTGGAAATGATCTAGCATGCAGCAAGGGTTGGATTTTGTCCGAAAAATGAGGAATCCATTTAGCGTAGTATGCAAACATTCCGAGAGCCCGACGTAAAGAAGCCGGATTCTTAGGTGACGGGAGCTCTTGGAGCGGGCGAAGTCTTTCTGGGTCTGGCTTAATGATACCATTGCCTACGCAGTAGCCAAGGATGTTGATGGTCGGTTGCGACTCAACAGATTTGGATTCATTCAGGGTCAAATTAAGGCGATGGAGGGCATCCCGAAATTTTTGGAGGTTGGAGTTGTGTTCCTGTTGATCGTGGCCTGCAATGGTAATGTTATCAAGATAGGGAAAAGTGTCCCTTAGGTTTTCCTGCTTAACCAGGCCATCCATTGCCCGTTGAAAGACAGCCACTCCATTAGTAACCCCGAATGGGAGACGACGAAATTGGTACAGCCGTCCATTAGCCTCAAAGGCTGTGTACTGCTTATCTGAGACCTTCAAGGGTAACTGATGATAGGCACTTTTTAAATCGTAAGTTGAGAACACTTTGTATTCGGCCAGTTTATTAACCATATCATCAATGCGTGGCAATGGGTAGGCGTCCAAGTCGGTATATTGATTGATGGTTTGCGAATAATCGATGCATAGTCGCCGTTTGTGAGGTTTTAGAGGGTTCTTGACAATGACGACTTGAGCCCGCCAGGGCGACGAACATGGTTCAATGATATCCTCTGCTAGAAGTCGAGAGATTTCAGCCGCAATAAAAGATTGGTCTTCCTGATTAAAGCGCCGCGATTTCGTTATTATCGGTTGGCATTGAGGCGGAATACTGGCAAATAATGAGGGTTCATCAAGTGAAGCTGCTGATAATGCACAAAATGGTAATTTAGACGGTATATTAGAAATAGTAAGTCCGGGTTTGGATCCACCAAACTCAATGGTGAGTTTCTTATGCTGTTTTTGGAAGTCCAGGCCTAAGAGGAGATCACTACATAAGTCCTTGAGCACCGAAAGTCGGGTGGAGGGATACATACGACCATGAAGTGTCATATCAACAACACAAAAGCCGGAGATTCTGGTATTAAGTGATGACTGGGCCATCGCAATTGCTTGGTCCGATGGGAAGACATGTAGTTTCAATTTCGCAACAATCTGTTCCTTAATGAAACTATCAGTACTTCCTGAGTCAATTAAGGCATCTAAGGTATGCCCTTTAATTGAAATTTTTGTGGCTGCTTGAGACAGGTTCTGTGGGCAAGCAGCTGTAATTGGTGTCGTTGCACAGAGAGTGGCTAAAACTCTCGGTGTGCTTCTTCGGGAGAGAGCTCGAGAGGAAGCTTGATAGGTCCTAGCTGGAGCATCTTGATAGGCCCTAATTGGGGCAGTTCGGTAGGCCTTAGCTGGATTGGCCCTCGTAGAGGCCCTTGATAGGCAAACTTTAGCAAAGTGTCCTTTTTTCCCGCAATAACTGCAGATTGCATTGCGAGCAGGGCAGGTTTTCCTAGGGTGAAAAGCATCTCCACAAAAGAAGCATTCCTTCCTAGATTGCCAAGAGGCTGCTAAAGTGGGGTCGTCCTCCTCTTCTTCATCAGAATTATCAGAATTAGATTCCCCCATGATAGGGTTCACCTGAGACCGCTTGAATTGTCTGGTTGCAGCTACAGCAGCAGATCGAGATCTGGGCAGCTGATAGAGGTCTGCATTTCTCTTTGCCAAATCCAGTGAACAAGCTAGGTCAAAAGCTTTTTGTAGCTCAAGTGTTTTACTTTCTAGTAGACGCTGGCGTATAAATGGAGAGGCAATCCCGCAGATGAAAGCATCACGAATCATTTCTTGGCGGTACAGCTCAGCTGAGGCTGCCTGAAAGTTACAATCTACGCTGAGCCTGCGAAGTTCTTGCAGGAATTCGTCAATTGATTCCCCTGGCCCTTGTCGGGCTGTGGCCAGTAGATGTCTAGCATAGGCCTCATTTGGGGTCTTCGCATACAGTTTCTTAAGTGCCTGAATCACCTCTTCGTAATTATCCCAGTCATCAACATATTCGAACACTTTTGGGGTCACATAATTGACAAGTATCTTCAATTTAGCAGGAGCATCTGCTTTACATTCATCCAGAAAATTCTCAAAAGTACGATACCAATGCTTCCATACCCTGCCAGCTGCTGGTGTATTCGGGTCCAAGTCCAGACGAATAGGTCTAAGGATTTTCTCCATGATGGGTGGTTCCCTGGATCCTTAACTTCCGAGTTTGTCTGAAGGTCTAGTATTTGTCAGTGTAAATATTTAAGTTACTTAAATTGATGTAAGAAAAAGGAGACTTACCATCAAGTAACTTTAAAGTAAGCTTTAAGTAACTTATAAACACACTATATACACAAGAGAGGTCTTTACCATGCCTCTGGTAGAAGCCTCTTACAATACTGAACAGACCAGTATTTATACCAGTCCAACAGGAAGTGACATGTGACAGGAAGTGAGGTATGTACACAGTTCATAGTTCATAGTTCACAGGAAGTGATGACATAACTTCCCGGAAGTTATCATTTTTATCACAAAGAGTAAGGAAGTCTTGCTACAATTGTACAGGGCCTTGGTGAGACCACACCTGGAGTACTGTGCACAGGTTTGGTCTCCTTATCTAAGGAGGAGTACACTTGCCTTGGAGGCGGTGCAGCGAAGGTTCACTAGATTGATTCCTGGGATGAGAGGGCTGTCCTATGATGAGAGATTGTGTAGAATGGGCCGATACTCTCTGGAGTTTAGAAGAAGGAGAGGTGATCTCATTGAAACATACAAGATTCTGAGGGGGATTGACAGGGTAGATGCTGAGAGGCTGTTTCCCCTGGCTGGAGTGTCTAGAACTAGGGGGCATAGTGTCAGGGTAAGAGGTAGGCCTTTTAAGACTGAGATGAGAAGGAATTTCTTCACTCAGAGGGTTGTGTATCTTTGGAATTCTCTACCCCAGAGGGCTGTGGATGTTGAGTCTTTGAGTATATTCAAGGCTGAGATCGATAGATTTTTGGACTCTAGGGGAATCAAGGGATATGGAGATCGGGCGGGAAAGTGGAGTTGAGGTTAAAGATCAGCCATGATCTTATTGAATGGCAGAGCGGGCTCAAGAGGCCGTGTGGCAGAGCGGGCTTGAGGGGCCGTGTGGCGGAGCAGGCTCGAGGGGCCGTGTGGCGGAGCAGGCTCGAGGGGCCGTGTGGCTGACTCCTGCTCCTATTGCTTATGTTCTTATTTAGCTAAGGCCAGTACAACATGATGCCCACTTCCTCCCAGTGAATTGGTTCCTTAACGTCTTCTGTCTACGAGGCACTCTGAATAAATAACTAGTGACTCCCGGGCCGTCTGAATCAGGTTCCTGCTGGGCAAAGGCCCCACAGCGAAACGACATAAACCTTGGCCTTCAGCTTGTCGCAGGTGATATTATTCCCATATGGGCCAACAATGGGGTTGCCATCTCTGGTTGGACATAGTCCTGGAGGATTCATCACACGACCCACTCCCCCCACCCCCAGTCAAACAGCACTTTCCCCATCTCCAATATTTTTAGAACTAATAAACAAAAGTGTTCCAAACAAAATGAGAAAAACACCATTTTTTTTAATGTCGCTGTGATTTTCCCCCCGGGTTTGGCTGGCAGCGGTGTCCTGGACATTAATCTTTCAACCCTGGAGCGTTGGCGACCCCTAGCCAACAAAAGGCCGGCCAACATCTTTATAAAAGGTGGCAACTCCAAAAACAGCCCCGATGTCGGCCTGTGAAACGTAGTTACACTGCCAGCGCAGTGGGCTGCAAGCGTACCCAACAACCCATTCATTGAATCGGGAGTTTTAGAATATATTCAGCTCAAACACTTTGCCTCTTTACCCCCGCTGTAGGTGTGGACTGATGCTGACCGCAGCTACAGACCTGGTGCTGTGGATGACTGCAGTCACTGATGATTCTATTCACATGGAGTTGGAGACCGAATGGCAGGCTGCACACAATGGGAGCGGCACACACCTTGGAGGTATCTTGATGTCCAGTTGTACAGCCATCAAACTAATAATACTCCAGCACCTTACTTTGAGTCTTTCAGTTTTTTTTGCAGAATAAGGCAGAGTGATTTTTCGTCCAGTAGGTTACCTTACTAGGACAGGAGACCACGTGGAAGGTGGAAAGCGAGCGCCCAATGCTTCTCTGCTGGGAGAACGGAGGGGAAATGACAGAGAGTTGCTTTCATTGAGCATCTTCACCACCAGCTTCATAGCAACATAGACAGGGAAGCAATTACCAGACTACTCTCTTTGAAGAATGCTAGAAGATGGATTTATATAGCGCCTTTCACAACCTCAGGACATCCCAAAACGCTTTACAGCCAATGAAGTACTTTTTGAAGTGGAGTCACTGTTGTAATGTGGGAAACGCGGCAGCCAATTTCCACACAGCAAGCTCCCACAAACAACAATGTGATGATGACCAGATCATCTGCTTTAGTGATGTTGGTTGAGGGAAAAATATTGGCCAGGACACCGGGGAGAACTCCCCTGCTCGTCTTCGAAATAGTGCCCTGAGATCTGTTACGTCCACCTGAGAGAGTAGACAGGGCCTCGGTTTAACGTCTCATCCGAAAGACGGCACCACCGACAGTACAGCACTCCCTCAGTACTGCACTGGGAGTGTCAGCCTGGATAACGTGCTCAAGTCTCTGGAGTGGGACTTGAACCCACAACCTGCTGACTCAGAGGCGAGGGTGCTACCCACTGGACCATGGCTGATAACCTTTGCTCTGGTAGGTGGGTGGCCCACGGAGAGCAATCAATAGAGAGAAAATCAGAATGCCTCATCCCCTTGAATTAAAATAAAAGACAGAATAGGACCATTCTGTGACTGACCAGCAGCTCAGTAGCACCCCCTACACAACGTGGGCACCATGTAGGAGATGCACACCTCACCCCACACGATGGCCAACCCATAGCCCATTGTCCAAGCGGGCAAGCACCACAGTAAGCCTCGGAGTTTCCAATGCTCCCCAGAGACAGTCTCCTGGGTCAACCGCAAGTCAACACAGACAGCAAGACACAATCACCATCATACTGTATTACGTGTACTGCATGAGCTACACTACGGAACAATGCGCCATATTGACCCACAGATATGCTACCTCACATATAAGCTACATCCAAAACGTCAGCCTCTCCATCCTGAAAAAAACCTTAACTCATGTATAAGCTGCACCCCCAACTTACACTGATTTTGTATAATAGTTGTGGCCTTTTTGCAGGTTAATACTGTAATATATAACGGCACATTGTACCAAGTGGAAAATTGCAATAAAATACTCCAAGAAAATACAACTAATGGGAAAGACTAAACAGGCTGGGGCTCTTTTGTCGAGGCAAGAGAAGGCCTGAGAGTTGAACTGGTAGCGGTCTTTTAAATGATGAAGGGTTTTGATAGGGTCGACGTAGAGGGGCTGTTTCCACTTGTGGGGGAGACCAGAACTCCGGGCCATCAATATAATAAAAACAGAAAATGCTGGAAACACTCAGCAGGTCAGGCAGCCTCTGTGGAGAGAGAGAAACAGAGTTAACGTTTCAGGTCGATGACCTTTCGTCAGAACTGGAAAAAGTTTTAGAGATGTGAGGGATGATGGTGTAAGGCAAAAAGAAATGGCCATAATGATAAGATAGTCACTAATAAATCCAATAAGGAATTCAGGAGAAATTTCTTCACCCAGAGAGTGGTGGGAATGTGGAACTCGCTACCACAGGGAGTGGTTGAGGCGATTAGTGTAGATGCATTTGAGGGGAAGCTGGATAAACACGAGGGAGAAAGGAATAGAAGGATATGTTGATGGGGTGGGGTGAAGTAAGGTGGAGTCTCCTGCGAAGCATTAACACTGACCTGGATCAGATGGGCCGAATGGCCTGTTTCTGTGCTGTAAATTCTATGTTATTCTATGTACTCCCAACACAGGGTGGCTACAATGAAAGTAATAAGAACATTTCTTATTCTTTGACTCATCAAATTTGATTTGTCTTTATAGGTGACGTGAATATTACAGCCTACAGCTGTCCGAGTGAGCTGTGCATCATTTTCCGGAAGGGCATAGTTATCATGTACCCCTTTAACATCGAGTACTGCCTCATCTCCTCTACCATGCTCTACATCATGTGGACAAACATCGGAAGGACCATAGACCACCACGTAACTCATGAAAGTTACAAGTTCCGAGGTCACGGCCTTGTTTTGGGACCACTGCTGGGGTTAATGGTGATAATTGTTGGATTCTGTATCTTCATCCTGTATCAGATAGAGGTTTCAACTGACCCCTCGCAGCCCAAACCCTTCGTGCAGTTCTATGTTTTCCACATCGTCTTGCTCTCCATCATGTCTGTCTGCTCCCTGGTTGGTATGGCTGTCCACAGGTGGGAGGAGAGAGGTATCGACACCAGGGAGAACCCCACTCGCAGTCTGGACGTGGTTTTGTTGCAGGTAGCTGCCCTCGGCCAGCTCTGCATCTCGTACTTCTCCATCGTGGCCATTGTGTCCACCCATCCCGTGCGGTCCGTGGACATTCTCAATCTCACTTACTCCTTGTTCATAATCATCGAACACGTACTGCAGAACCTCTTCATCATCGAGGGTTTGCACAGACAGCATGCTGCGGAGGGGCTTTGTTTCAGCTCCGGGGTAACTTGGGAGAAGGACCCCACTGCTGGCCCTCAAACCATCATGGAGCAGGAGTCGCTGTCCTTAGAAATAGTCCATGGTGTCCACGAACCCACCACAGACACATTAAACATAAAGACCGATGAACAAAATGAGCTAAGTGATGCTAATGACCCACCTGATGGAACAACAGACCGTTCCTCTAACCTGGACGTGAGGAGAAGCTCCCAGCTATCTCTACAAACGGCCAACAAACTCAACTGGAAACGGAAGTTTCTGAAGGAGATCTCTATGTTTATGATCTTGTCCAACCTAATAGTAAGTTACCTTTGATGCCTTCCTTGTATCACAATTTTCCTACTTTCCTCTCTTCTCTTGGGCTGGCTGAGAGTTCCGCGGGTTCTGTCGGCACCTCCCAGTACTGAACTAAATGATCAATTCTCCTGCGTGTGATTACAGGGGGCATCACAACAGGCTTCATCCTGTCCTCACCCTGTATTCACAAGCAGCAGGGAGTCACTGGATGCTGCAGAAGCTCGGCCTTACTCTCTCCTCCTTAGCTCAGGGCACTGAAACCAATTACCCTCTCTGTCACCACCTTGGCTGAGGTGAGCTACCTGGATCAGTTAGGAATCGAACCTCCTGGTCTGTGTGGAGAGACTCCAAGTATTGGTCCAACAGGACATTAGAAACCACAATCTTTTTGGCTGCCAGAGGCATCAGGTACACATACGAACAGGAGGAGGCCATTAAGCCCCTTCAACCTGTCCCTCCATTGTATTAGATCATGGCTGATCTGTACCTCAATTCCATTAAATCGCCTTTGACCCCTACCCCTTGATATTCTTACCCAACACAAATCTCTTGATCTCGGTGTTGAAAGCTCCAATTGACCCCAGCATTCACAGCCTTTTGGGGGAGAGAGTTCCAGATTTCTACCCTTTGTGTAGGACCGCACACTGATTTCACTCCTGAACAACCTCGCTCGAATTTTAAGATTGTGTCGTCTTGTTCTGGACTCCCCCCACCAGAGGAAATAGTTTCTCTCTATCTACCCTGTTAACTCCTTTTATCATTTTACACGCCTCAATTAGATCACCACTCAATCTTCTAAACTCAGGGGAACACCAGCCAGGCTTATGCAACCTGCCCTCATAATCTAACCCTTTAAGCCCCAGTATCATTTTTTAAAAATTTGTTTATGGGATCAGGGTGTCGTTGGCAATGCCAGCATTTATTGCCCATCCCTAGTTGCCCTTGAGAAGGTTGTGGTGAGCCGCCTTCTTGAACCGCTGCAGTCCGTGTGGTGAAGGTACTCCCACAGTGCTGTTCGGAGGGAGTTCCAGGATTTTGACCCAGCGATGATGAAGGATTGGTGATATATTTCTAAGTCAGGATGGCGTGTGACTTGGAGGGGAACTTGGAGGTGGCGGTGTTCCCATGCGCCTGATGCCCTTGTCCTTCTAGGTGGAAGAGGTCGCGGGTTTGGGAGGTGCTGCCGAAGAAGCCTTGGCGAGTTGCTGCAGTGCATCTTGTAGATGGTACACACTAGAGCCATCCTTTGTTTCTTAACCTGTCCCATTACCGTCTCCTTTTGCCTTGAATATCTCTCAATGTCTCTCAATGTCTCTTAACCTCTCCTGCCTTCTATCCTATCACAGGCCTTCCCTTTTGTTCTTTCATCCCCTCCCCCCTTTCCCAGCCCCTACACTTGCTTAAAAATCTGAGTTTTTCCAGCATTTTCTGTTGTTATTTTGGATTTCCAGCATCTGCAGTATTTTGCTATTGTATCTTTATTTTCAGTCTGTACATCCATTCCTTGCTATTTTTCTATCTAACCCAGGAGTGCTGGATGTTGACACTGTGCAAAGTCTTCCATTCCCTATTGACATCCCTCAACAATGACCAAATAACTCAGTTACAGCATGGGTTAGATACGCTCCCTCTGCACTATCCCATCAAACACTTCCAGGGCAGGTATAGCATGGGTTAGATACAGAGTAAAGTTCCCTCTACACTGTCCCATCAAACACTCCCGAGGCAGGTACAGCACAGGTTAGATACAGAGTAAAGCTCCCTCTACACTGTCCCATCAAACACTCCCAGGGCAGGTACAGCACGGGTTAGATACAGAGTAAAGCTCCCTCTACACTGTCCCATCAAACACTCCCTGGTCACACTGTCTATGAGTAGAGACTCGGTTACACTGTCTAGATGTATTACAGTAACTGCTGTAACTACTTGTTTTGTTTGTGCACAACCTACTGTTTTTGTACTGCTAGGAGGTAACGAGGAGGGTTGATGAGGGTAGCGCATTTGATGTAGTCTACATGGATATTTGCAAGGCTTTTGACAAGGTCCCACATGGCAGACTGGTCAGAAAATTACAAGCCCATGGGATCCAAGGAAAAGTGGCAAGTTGGATCCAAAATTGGCTCAGTGGCAGGAAGCAAAGGGTAATGGTCGACGGGTGTTTTTGTGATCGGAAGGCTGTTTCCAGTGGGGTTCTGCAGGGCTCAGTACTAGGTCCTTTGCATTTTGTGGTATATATCAACGATCTAGACTTCAGTGTAGGGGGGCATGATTATGAAATTTGCAGATGATACAAAAGTTGGCCGTGTGGTTGATAATGAGGAAGGAAGCTGCAGACTGCAGGAAGATATCAATGGACTGGTCAGGTGGGCAGAAAAGTGGCAAATGGAATTCAAATCTGGAGAAGTGTGAGGTAATGCCTTTGGGGAGGGCTAACAAGGCAAGGGAATACACATTAAATGGTAGGACACTGAGAAGCAAAGATCCCTGTAAGCTGCATGGCCACGCAGTGCAGGGATCCCGCGCCAGCTTACCGGCTTTTCAATACAAAAACCGCGCGTGCACGGTATATTGAACCTTAAAGGGACCGCGCAGGGCCAAACAAAATTACGGTATGTAAAAAGAAAAAGATTAGTGAAGACAAATGTAGGTCCCTTACAGTCAGAAACGGGAGAATTTATAACGGGGAACAAAGAAATGGCAGAGCAATTAAACAAATACTTTGGTTCTGTCTTCATGGAAGAGGACATAAATAACTTCCCAGAAATGCTAGGGAACCAAGGGTCTAGTGAGAAGGAGGAATTAAAGGAAATTAGTATTAGTTAAAAAAATAGTGCTGGGGAAATTAATGGGACTGAAAGCTGATAAATCCCCAGGGCCCGATAATCCCCATCCCAGAGTACTAAAAGAGGTAGCCATGGAAATAGTGGATACATTGGTTGTCATCTTCCAAAATTCTATAGATTATGGAACAGTTCCTGCAGATTGGAGGGTGGCAAATGTAACCCCACTATTTAAAAAAGAGGGAGCGAGAAAACAGGGAACTACAGACCGGTTAGCCTAACATCAGTAGTAGGGAAAACGCTAGAGTCTATTATAAAGGATGTGATAACAGGACAGTTAGAAAATATCAATGGGATTAGACAAAGTCAACATGGATTTATGAAAGGGAAGTCGTATTTGACAAACCTACTGGAGTTTTTTGAGGATGTAACTGGTAGATTATATAAGGGAGAACCAGTGGATGTGGTGTATTTGGATTTTCAGAAGGCCTTTGATAAAGTCCCACATAAGAGGTTAGTGTGTAAAATTAAAGCACATGGGATTGGGGGTAATATACTGGCATGGATTGAAAATTGGTTAACAGACAGGAAACAAAGAGTAGGAATAAATGGGTCTTTTTCGGGGTGGCAGGCGGTGACTAGTGGGGTACCGCAGGGATCAGTGCTTGAGCCCCAGCTATTCACAATATACATCAATGATTTGGATGAGGGAACCAAATGTAATATTTCCAAGTTTGCTGACGACACAAAACTAGGTGGGATTGTGAGTTGTGAGGAAGATTCAACGAGGCTTCAAGGCGATTTAGACAAGTTGAGTGAGTGGGCAAATACATGGCAGATGCAGTTTAACGTGGATAAATGTGAAGTTATCAACTTCGGTAGGAAAAACAGAAAGGCAGAGTATTGTTTAAATGGTGATAGATTGGAAAATGTTGATGTACAGAGGGACCTGGGTGTCCTTGTACACCAGTCACTGAAAGTAAACAGTTAGGGAGGCAAATGGTTTGTTGGCCTTCATTGCAAGAGGATTTGAGTATAGGAGCAAGGATTTCTTACTACAGTTATACAGGGCCTTGGAGTACCTGGAGTACTGTGTGCAGTTTTGGTCTCCTTACCTAAGAAAGGATATACTTGCCATAGAGGGAGTGCATCGAAGGTTCACCAGACTGATTCCTGGGATGGCAGGACTGTCGTATGAGGAGAGATTGGGTCGACTAGGCCTGTATTCACTGGAGTTTAGAAGAATGAGAGGGGATCTCATTGAAACATATAAAATTCTGACAGGGCTAGACAGAGATGCAGGGAGGATGTTTCCTCTGGCTGGGGGGTCTAGAACAAAGGGTCACAGTCTCAGGATATGGTGTAGGACATTTAGGACTGGGATGAGGAGAAATTTCTTCACTCAGAGGGTGGTGAACCTGTGTAATTCTCTAACACAGAAGGCTGTGGAGGCCAAGTCACTGAATAATTTAAGAAGGAGGTAGATAGATTTCTAGACACAAAAGGTATCAAGGGGTATGGGGAGAGAGCGGGAATATGGTATTGAGATAGAGGATCAGCCATGATCATATTGAATGGCGGAGCAGGCTCGAAGGGCCGAATGGCCTACTCCTGCTCCATTTGTTTTTCTATGTTTCTAGAGCGAACATTGTTGAGCGGTGTAGAGAAACAAAAGACCTTGGAGTACCATGTCCACAGATCCCTGAAGGCAGCAGGACAGGTAGCTAAGGTGGTTAAGAAGGCATATGAGATACTTGCCTTCATTAGCCGAGGCATAGAATACAAGAGCAGGGAGGTTATGATGGAGCTGTAGAAAACACTAGCTAGGCCACAGCTAGAGTACTGCGTGCAGTTCTGGTCACCACATTACAGGAAGGTTGTGATTGCGCTAGAGAGGGTGCAGTGGAGATTTTATGAGGATGTTGCCTGGGCTGGGGAATTTTAGCTATGAGGAAAGATTGGATAGGCTGGGGTTGTTTTCTTTGGAATAGAGGAGGCTGAAGGGAGATTTAATTGAGGTGTATAAAATTATGAGGGGCCTAGATAGAGTGGATAGGAAGGACCTATTTCCCTTAGCAGAGAGGTCAATAACCAGGGGGCACAGATTTAAAGTAATTGGTCGGAGGTTTAGAGGGGATTTGAGCAGAATGTTTTTCACCCAGGGGGTGGTGGGGGTCTGGAACTCACTGCCTGAAAGGGTGGTAGAGGCAGAAACCCTCATCACATTTAAAAAGTATTTGGATATGCACTTGAAGTGCCGTAACCTACAGGGCAACGGACCAAGAGCTGGAAAATGGGATGAGGATGGATCGCTCATTGTCAGCCAGCACAGACACGATGGGCCGAATGGCCTCCGTCCGTGTGGCAAATTTCTATGATTCTATAATACTACAATAAATGGTTTTCATTAGTAAGTGTGTCCTGATTTTTTACCTGATAGCAAATGTGACCTGACAGTGTGACTGACTGAATTGTGTTCCTTTCCAGCTCTGGATTATGCCTGCATTTGGAGCGCACCCACAGTTTGCAAATGGACTTGAGAAACGCTTCTACGGGTTTTCTGTCTGGTTTGCCATCCTAAATTTTGGGCTGCCATTAGGAGTATTTTACAGGATGCATTCAGCTGGCAATCTCATGGAAATCTACCTCACCGCCTGATTCCTCACTCTGTTACTGAAGAGTAACTCACCGCCTGATTCCTCACTCTGTGTTACTGAAGAGTAACTCACCGCCTGATTCCTCACTCTGTGTTACTGAAGAGTAACTCACCGCCTGATTCCTCACTCTGTTACTGAAGAGTAACTCACCGTCTGATTCCTCACTCTGTTACTGAAGAGTAACTCACCGTCTGATTCCTCACTCTGTTACTGAAGAGTAACTCACCGTCTGATTCCTCACTCTGTGTTACTGAAGAGTAACTCACCGCCTGATTCCTCACTCTGTGTTACTGAAGAGTAACTCACCGTCTGATTCCTCACTCTGTGTTACTGAAGAGTAACTCACCGCCTGATTCCTCACTCTGTGTTACTGAAGAGTAACTCACCGCCTGATTCCTCACTCTGTGTTACTGAAGAGTAACTCACCGCCTGATTCCTCACTCTGTGTTACTGAAGAGTAACTCACCGCCTGATTCCTCACTCTGTTACTGAAGAGTAACTCACCGTCTGATTCCTCACTCTGTTACTGAAGAGTGACTCACTGCCTGATTCCTCACTCTGTATTACTGAAGAGTAACTCACCGCCTGATTCCTCACTCTCTGTTACTGAAGAGTAACTCACCGCCTGATTCCTCACTCTGTTACTGAAGAGTAACTCACCGTCTGATTCCTCACTCTGTTACTGAAGAGTGACTCACTGCCTGATTCCTCACTCTGTATTACTGAAGAGTAACTCACCGCCTGATTCCTCACTCTCTGTTACTGAAGAGTAACTCACCACCTGATTCCTCACTCTGTGTTACTGAAGAGTAACTCACCGCCTGATTCCTCACTCTCTGTTACTGAAGAGTAACTCACCGTCTGATTCCTCACTGTGTTACTGAAGAGTAACTCACCGCCTGATTCCTCACTCTGTATTACTGAAGAGTAACTCACCGTCTGATTCCTCACTCTGTGTTACTGAAGAGTAACTCACCGCCTGATTCCTCACTCTGTGTTACTGAAGAGTAACTCACCGTCTGATTCCTCACTCTGTTACTGAAGAGTAACTCACCGCCTGATTCCTCACACTGTGTTACTGAAGAGTAACTCACCGCCTGATTCCTCACTCTGTGTTACTGAAGAGTAACTCACCGCCTGATCACTCACTCTGTGTTACTGAAGAGTAACTCACCGCCTGATTCCTCACTCTGTGTTACTGAAGAGTAACTCACCGCCTGATTCCTCACTCTGTGTTACTGAAGAGTAACTCACCGCCTGATCACTCACTCTGTGTTACTGAAGAGTAACTCACCGCCTGATTCCTCACTCTGTGTTACTGAAGAGTAACTCACCGCCTGATTCCTCACTCTGTATTACTGAAGAGTAACTCACCGCCTGATCACTCACTCTGTGTTACTGAAGAGTAACTCGCCGCCTGATTCCTCACTCTGTATTACTGAAGAGTGACTCACCGCCTGATCACTCACTCTGTGTTACTGAAGAGTAACTCACCGCCTGATTCCTCGCTCTGTTACTGAAGAGTAACTCACCGCCTGATTCCTCACTCTGTGTTACTGAAGAGTAACTCACCGCCTGATTCCTCACTCTGTGTTACTGAAGAGTAACTCACCACCTGATCACTCACTCTGTGTTACTGAAGAGTAACTCACCGCCTGATTCCTCACTCTGTGTTACTGAAGAGTAACTCACCACCTGATCACTCACTCTGTGTTACTGAAGAGTAACTCACCGCCTGATTCCTCACTCTCTGTTACTGAAGAGTAACTCACCGCCTGATTCCTCACTCTCTGTTACTGAAGAGTAACTCACCACCTGATCACTCACTCTGTATTACTGAAGAGTAACTCACCGCCTGATTCCTCACTCTCTGTTACTGAAGAGTAACTCACCGCCTGATTCCTCACTCTGTATTACTGAAGAGTAACTCACCGCCTGATCACTCACTCTCTGTTACTGAAGAGTAACTCACCGCCTGATTCCTCACTCTGTATTACTGAAGAGTAACTCACCGCCTGATCACTCACTCTCTGTTACTGAAGAGTAACTCACCGCCTGATCACTCACTCTCTGTTACTGAAGAGTAACTCACCGCCTGATTCCTCACTCTCTGTTACTGAAGAGTAACTCACCGCCTGATTCCTCACTCTGTATTACTGAAGAGTAACTCACCGCCTGATCACTCACTCTGTGTTACTGAAGAGTAACTCGCCGCCTGATTCCTCACTCTGTGTTACTGAAGAGTAACTCACCACCTGATCACTCACTCTGTGTTACTGAAGAGTAACTCACCGCCTGATTCCTCACTCTCTGTTACTGAAGAGTAACTCACCGCCTGATTCCTCACTCTGTGTTACTGAAGAGTGACTCACCACCTGATCACTCACTCTGTGTTACTGAAGAGTAACTCACCGCCTGATTCCTCACTCTGTGTTACTGAAGAGTAACTCACCGCCTGATTCCTCACTCTGTGTTACTGAAGAGTAACTCACCGCCTGATTCCTCACTCTGTGTTACTGAAGAGTAACTCACCGCCTGATTCCTCACTCTGTGTTACTGAAGAGTAACTCACCGCCTGATTCCTCACTCTCTGTTACTGAAGAGTAACTCACCGCCTGATTCCTCACTCTGTGTTACTGAAGAGTGACTCACCGCCTGATTCCTCACTCTGTTACTGAAGAGTAACTCACCGTCTGATTCCTCACTCTGTGTTACTGAAGAGTGACTCACCGCCTGATCACTCACTCTGTGTTACTGAAGAGTGACTCACCGCCTGATTCCTCACTCTGTTACTGAAGAGTAACTCACCGTCTGATTCCTCACTCTGTGTTACTGAAGAGTAACTCACCGCCTGATTCCTCACTCTGTTACTGAAGAGTAACTCACCGCCTGATTCCTCACTCTGTGTTACTGAAGAGTAACTCACCGCCTGATTCCTCACTCTGTTACTGAAGAGTAACTCACCGTCTGATTCCTCACTCTGTGTTACTGAAGAGTGACTCACCGCCTGATTCCTCACTCTGTTACTGAAGAGTAACTCACCGCCTGATTCCTCACTCTGTGTTACTGAAGAGTAACTCACCGCCTGATTCCTCACTCTGTGTTACTGAAGAGTAACTCACCGCCTGATTCCTCACTCTGTGTTACTGAAGAGTAACTCACCGCCTGATTCCTCACTCTGTGTTACTGAAGAGTGACTCACTGCCTGATTCCTCACTCTGTGTTACTGAAGAGTAACTCACCGCCTGATTCCTCACTCTGTGTTACTGAAGAGTGACTCACCACCTGATCACTCACTCTGTGTTACTGAAGAGTGACTCACCGCCTGATTCCTCACTCTGTGTTACTGAAGAGTAACTCACCGCCTGATTCCTCACTCTGTGTTACTGAAGAGTGACTCACTGCCTGATTCCTCACACAAGGGAGAGACGGAGACCAGCACAAGTGTGAGATGTGAAATAAATGTAGCAGGAAGCTGCTGGAAACACAAAGATTTGTAGAATCTGTACCTATCAATGAGTGAGTCATGGAGCTCCCATCATCGAAAGCATCCTCCACCAACCCTGGGTCAGCAACTGATAGTTTGCCCTGAACCGGATCTCCTGCATGCAAGAGGTAGAGCCCCAGCTGCCTGGGAGAGAATTCCACGGGAACCACAAGCACAAGATGAAACTGTACTGCTGATACTCTGTGTTGATGTTAGATTGACGTAGAATGTCGATGTGCAACTGCAACAGTTCTTGTGTATGTGACAGGAACATACGGGTCTCACTTAACCAGTACAAGCTTTAGTGAGGACGGAGTGATTATGTCAGTGCCCAGAGGGTGGATTCGGAGCTGGTGTCGGCCTCTTAATTCTTTCAGATCTAGCTTGAAGTGAGCACCAGGCAACACATGGGAGCTCCACTGCCCATCCAGTGCAATGGGCACCACAGAATGTGACAACTAGCGCCCAATGCAGGCTCAATACATAGGTGTTAGCTGTGGCCCATTGGTATCACTCTGAGTCAGAAGGTTGTGGGTTCAAGTCCCACTCCAGAGACTTGAGCACAAAATCTAGGCTGACACTCCAGTGCAGTGCTGAGGGAGTGCTGCACTGTTGGAGGTGCCGTCTTTTGGATGAGACGTTAAACCAAGGCCTCGTCTGTGTTAAGTCTGTGGGTTGTATTATAAATAATCACAGACTCCACTGTTAACAAAATAAAACACGTCTTTACTATTCAGAGGCTCGGGCGATTCTGCCCTAGTTAACGTATCACAACCCTTATATACTGGTGTGGTCACTATCGGTATTACAGTATACATGAGCCAATAGATAGTGCCACCCTAAAGTAGTGCTCTTAAAGGCGAACGGTTACATTCTATAGTTCCCTTAAAGGTAAACGGTTACATACACAACACTCCTCCCTTCCTAGCTTATTACTTACAGAATCCCGTTAAACATACAATCTTCAACTTTATATAAACAGTTTGCAGATATACTCTCGATGGAGTCAACGTCATATAACAATTTACAGATATACTCTCAATGGAGTCAACGTCATATAACAGTTTACAAACATACTCTCAGTGGAATCAGTTTACAGGTTCAGTCTCTGTGGGAACAGTTCATAAATTCAGTCTCTGGTATTAATTCGTTCCAGACAGCATCCTCCATAGCCTTTTTTTTTTTTTTTTAACAGCTTGTACTTTCGTCCTGTTGAACCAGCAGTGCGGACTTATACAACCCACTGGCTGTCTTGATAATGTCCCTGGATTTTTTTTACAAATTTAGCACCTTTCGTAGTGTTCGGACTGAGGTAGTAGAAGTAATAATATTTTAAACAGTTATTATTTTCTGCTTCTTCTTTTTCTTTTCTGCCTTTTTGAAACTCTCCGAGCTCTTTTCCCGGCTGCCATCTGTAGCGCCACCAACTCTCTATGTTCCTTAGACCTTAAGTGCTTCCTCAGGATTTCAGCACTTTGGGAGTTCCCATCACAATTTGGGCAGACCACATCCTCATAACATTCGGTGTCACTCAACAGGTCAAAACCCTTCTTCAAGCAATCATATTCATCCTGCTCTTCCTCGGATGTCTGCCCTTCCTTCCCTCCTGGCCTCATTTGTGCGTTCAATCCTTTCCCTTCCTTCAGGGATTTCGTTATCAGGCTATTTAATCCTTCTACTGAAGTAGCTGTTTCCCCATTCTCCTGTTCCCCTGGACGTAATTCAGCGTACTCCTCCATTTCATCCATCATTTTCTCCAATGCTTTCATCTTCTCTTCCTCTTGTACTTTGGCTTCCAGTGCTTGGAGAAGTTGCGCCTCGATGCTCTCTAGCTCATGTTCAGGGCCCATTCCCAGTTGAAACTGTTCTTCAAGTCGGTCAACCTCGGTAATTGCCGCCTCATATTTGTCTTGGGCTTCCTTCCATATTTTTATGAGTTCTGCCATGTCTTTCACCTCTACATCCTCATCTATGTATGGAACTTCTACCGATGAGTCTGTCTTGGCCCTGAGCTCCTCAAGAATTTCCTGCAGCCTTTGGACTTCTTGCTCATGTTCAACCTTTAGTTGCTCATATACTTCCAACGAAACTAGCTTTTCGGAGGTTGCTGAGTTAACCCCCTCCAGAATTGTAGTCTGGGCCTGTTCATACTGTTTTTTCAACTTCTCGCACTCTGCTTGTAAGGAGTCGTAGAGAAGAACTGGAATAAAATCCTGGCTTCCTGAAGATTCCTCTTCATTTGTTTCTTTCGCAATTTCCTGTTGGAGTTCAGCCAAGGCTGCTATGCTATCTGCCTCTCGAAGTCTCACTGTCATCAACTCTTCTTTATTCTTGCAGTCCATCTCAGCCATTTCCCGTTTACTTTCATTTAACTGAGTGAGTAGTCCCTTATTTTGGGCTGAGAGATATTGCACCTTCTCATGTAGACCCTTGCACTCCTTCTCTGCTTGACATAGCTGATTACCGCTGATTTGGTTCTGCGTTTCAAGTTCCAACATCCTTTGCTTAGCTTCTTTCAGTTTCGCCCCTATAAGCTCCTCTTGCAACATGGCCACATTATTCTCATCAGGTAAAGAAGCGTTTCTCTTTTCCATGTCCAAGATTTGTTTCTGCATCTCCTTAAGAGCACCCTGTGATTCAACTTCTCTTAACTTTGCCTGCACTAGCTCCGTCTCTAATTGCAGAACAAAATCCTCAGTGCAGCGTGATTTGCCCTTCTGCTGTATCTCTAGATCATGCAAATATTCTAACCCCTGAACATCATCAGGGAGATGTGATCGGTAATTGGTCACGATGGCTCTATGGTCGCTCTCTGCTTGAGCCAGTAGGTTCTGTTGTCTTTCCAGACTCTCCCATTCGGTGTCATAGAACTTTTTCATTGTTTTCATCTCTTGTACGAGGCGGTAACTTAATTGTTCTAATTGTTGTTGTACTTTGAAATAGCGTTGAGTTCGAGCCCGGTGTTCCTCCGTAATGCATATGTCTGTAGCTTGAACAGACTCAGAATTCTCTGTCTTTATGCACGCCATCGATTTTCCAACCTTAGTCTGTGAGTTAATGTTAACCTTGTTTTTCATACATAAGCTGGACTTATCGTCTTCCGGCTCAGAGTCTGAGCTGCTTGTCTGCACCGAGTCCTCACTCGTCATTGCTTGTCGGTAGTGCCATTCCATGTCTATTTTCTTGATCCACTCCCGTCCTAGAAGTGGTGGTCCTCCCTCAGGTAGTACGTACAAATTCATTCTTGGGTGTACTTTACCCCTATCTCTCACCTTGACTCTTATTTTCCCCATGGGGTATACGCGATGCCCCGTGTATGTCTGTAATACGAACTTGGTATTTCTTAAGGGTATGTGAGAGAATAGTCGGTGGTAGTCCTTTTGGTTGATGACTGATACAGCTGATCCCGTGTCCAGCTCCATTCGTACTTGGACTCCAGCTATTTTTAGTGTGACCCAGATCGTCTGTAGATCAGTTACTTTACCCACATTGTGGATTCTCAGACTATCCAACTCCTGGCTGTTTGGGTCTGAGTCTGAATTTTGTTCGTCTGAACTCTTTTCAGCCACCTGATGCACCTTGTTGTACTTTTCTTGTGGTGGTGGCTTCCTTTGTTTGTTGGTCTTCTTTCTGGACCTGCATACCTTCGCGATGTGACCCAGTTTGCCACATTTCCTGCACTCTTGATTCTTAAACCAGCACTGATTCTGGTCGTGCGTTGTCTTTCCACAACGGTAGCATTTGGAAATGCTTGCAGTCATTTGGTCCACCCCGAGTGCCGCCGCCTTTAGCTGCATTTCCACCGTTCCTTTCACTGCGGCTTCGTGCGATGAAGCTATGAGGACAGCCCTGTCCAGTGTGAGGTCGTTTTCCTCCAGGAGTCGCTTCTGCATTCCTTCTTTGGCCAAGCCGCATACGAACTTGTCCCGCAGCGCCTCTGTCAAATTCCCTCCAAACTGGCAGTATTTCGCTAGCTTACGCAGTTCGACTAAGTATTCCGCATTGCTTTCATCTTGCCTCTGGGTTCTGGCGTAAAATTTAAATCGTTCAGCCAGTATCAACGGTGTGGGGTTCAAGTGATCCTTCAGCACTGCTACGATCTCTTCGAAGGTCTGGTCCACTGGTTTAACTGGTGCTATTAGATGTTTCAAAAGCCCGTATGTTTTTGCTCCCATCGAATTTAACAAAGTTATTGCCTTGTCGTATATGGCTACGCAATATATTCCTATGCGTTCCCCATACGTGGCCCTGTCTTCTATTTCAGCATTAAAATCATTAATATTTCCTCGCTTAGGCATCTTCTTCTCTTTTCGAGTACAGTACAAGTATTACTTTACTTATTATTAATTTTCTTCTCTCTTCTTGAGAACACCACAAGTATTGCTGTACTTATACTTATTTTCCCTCTCTTCTTGAGAACACACCAGCCTTTCTGAAAAATCTTATTACTTTCCTGAAATTCTTAATAATTTCCAAGATGGCGGTTTCCCGCTTCTTCCTTCTTCTTCAGCGGTTTCCCCGCGAAAAATGGCGGCTTTCCCGCGCTTCTCGCTCTCCCCGCCCACTTCGATGGCGGTTTTCCCGTGCTTCTCGGCGCTCTCCGCCCACTTCAATGGCGGTTATCACCCGATCCCCGACGCTGACTTTCAGCCCTATTGCGGCCCTTATCAGCGGATGCGATCGATGGCCCGGCTGCGCCTCGCACTTGAAAGCGGCCCCCGGCCTCTGGCTCACCCGCTCGCGCGGCTCTTGCTCGCTCCCTCCCGGGCTCTGGCTTACCCGCTCGCGCGTTTCACCGCGGCTCTTATCAGGGATTGCGATCGCCCTGTCTTTGCAGCCAACGCTGCGGCTTACCCACGAGGTTATGGAGGCTTCAGGGTCCTAATGCCTGTCGCTTCCAGCCTGTCGGTTCCAGACTGGTGAGGATTGAAACCTCTCTTCAACGTCCTGTCTTCGGACGAAGCCGCCGTGGAACAACTGCCGCAGGGTTCGAAACCCATCCTCGTCGCCAATGTTAAGTCTGTGGGTTGTATTATAAATAATCACAGACTCCACTGTTAACAAAATAAAACACGTCTTTACTATTCAGAGGCTCGGGCGATTCTGCCCTAGTTAACGTATCACAACCCTTATATACTGGTGTGGTCACTATCGGTATTACAGTATACATGAGCCAATAGATAGTGCCACCCTAAAGTAGTGCTCTTAAAGGCGAACGGTTACATTCTATAGTTCCCTTAAAGGTAAACGGTTACATACACAACAGTCTGCCCTTCAGGTGGACATAAAATATCCCATGGCCACTATTTCGAAAAAGAGCAGGGGAGTTATCCCCAGTGTCCTGGCCAATATTTATCCCTCAATCAACATCACTAAAACCGATGATCTGGTCATTATCTCATTGCTGTTTGTGGGAGCTTGCTGTACGTAGCTGCCATGTTTCCTACATTACAACAGAGACTACACTTCAAATAGTACTTCATTGGCTGTAAAGTGCTTTGGGACGTCGTGAGGGCGTGAAAGATGTTCTTTGAGTGAAGTAGAGGAGGGAAGCTGAAATAACAACAGAAAATGCTGGAAAAACTCAGCTGGCCAGGCAACATCCGTGGAGAGAGAAATAGAGTCAACGTTTCAGGTCGAAACCCTTCATCAGAACTGAGAAAAAAGGCAGGAAATGAAACCGATTAAAAGGCCAGTTTGGGGGCTGGGAAATGGGGGAGGGGATGAAAGAACAAAAGAGAAATGAAGAGACATTAAGAGGTATTCAAGACGAGACGAGATAGTAATAGAACAAGTAGAGAGACAAAAGATGGCTCCAGATTAGGTGTGAAATGTGCTGGCAGAGTGAGAGACAGTTGCCATGTGGGAGAGAAAAAGGGAAAAGGCACAAACCAAAGGTGTGGATAAAAAATATATTAAAAAAATATAAAAATGTAATAGGGGCCGAGGTTATGGTCTGAAATTGTTGAACTTGATATTGAGTCCAGAAGGCTGTAAAGCGCCTAATCGGAAGATGAGGTGCTGTTCCTCGAGCTTACACTGAGCTTTCGTGGAACAATACAAGAGGCCGAGAACGGTGAGGTCTGAGTGGGAATGGGGCGGTGAATTAAAATGACAGGTGACCGGAAGCTGGGCCTTGTTGAAAGGGATTTATAAAACAGTTCACCAGGTTCTGAAATCACTATTCGACTACATTGCACTTCTGAGCGTAGACCAGTGATTGCACAACTCCTCGTGTGTCTGTCAGTGACCTCAGGGAGTTACTTCATGGACTCTGGCAATGGGAAGCTTAGTTTTAAAGCAATCGTTTCTGCCTTGGTGGTTTAGGAATTTGAGAGAGGGAGACCACTTCAGGCACCATGTGACAAATTACAAATGCAGAATTCCTGCCGGGGGAGATCTCGGACACAGTTACAGTGTCACTCCACACAACGGCCAGTGTAAAAGCACTCGGTCAGTCAGTAAAACAAAAAATATTTTCGAGCCGATTGTTATTTCAGGGGAGATATGGGCATTGGGCAGCAAGGGACCAGAGATGGTTATCAGCTGGTTCCTCCTCATTAAAACAGAAGGATCCGATCCCGATGGCCATTGGGAGATTGAAGCCAATACTTTAAAAAATATGTATCAAAATCTTCAGCCAACATCTTTGAGGGTGGTCAGTCACTGAGACTATTTGTAATGGATTTGTGACTGAAATAAGTTTGACTGCTAGGATTTTACAAACTGTGGAGAGCCTCACACAACAACAATAACTTGCATTTATATAGCGCCTTTAACGTAGTAAAACATCCCGAGGTGTTAGGACAGGTGACCAAAAGCTTGGTCAGGGAGGTAGGTTCTAAGGAGCGTCTTAAAGGAGGGGAGAGAGGCGGAGAGGTTTAGGGAGGGAATTCCAGAGCTCGGGGCCTCGGCAGCTGAAGGCGCGGCCGCCAGTGGTGGCGTGAAGGAAATCGGGGTTGCTCAAGAGGCCATAATTGGAGGAACACAGAGAACTAGGAGGGTTAGGCACTCTACAGCCCTCTGGACTCAACATAGAGTTCAACCATTTCAGATCATAACCTCGGCCCCTATCACATATCTATATTTTCTTTTTTTTATCCACAATTTTTGTTTGGCCATTTTTTTCTTCCCTCCCACAGGGCAACTGTCCTTCATTCTGCCAGCGCAATTCACACCCCATCGAGAGCCATCCTTTGTTTCTTAACCTGTCCCGTTACCATCTCCTCTCGCCTTGAATATCTCTCAATCTCTCTCAATGTCTCTCGATCTCTCCTGCTTTCTATCCTATCACTGACCTTCCCTTTTGTTCTTTCATCCCCTCCCCCTTTTCCCAGCCCCTAAACCTGTTCCATTTCCTGCTTTTTTCCAGTTCTGATGAAAGGTCATCGACCTGAAACGTTAACTCTGTTTCTCTCTCCACGGATGCTGCCCTGGCCTGCTGAGTTTTTCCAGCGTTTTCTGTTGTTATTTCGAACTAGGAGGGTTGTAGGGCTGGAGGAGGTTAGAGAGATAGGGAGGGGGCGAGGCTATGGAGGGATTTGAACACGAGGGTGAGAATTTTAAAATCAAGGGATTGCTGGACCGGGAGCCACTGTAGGTCAGTGAGCACAAGGAGCTGAAACATTCTTCCTCAATTTATAAAGGTCCTGACACATGCCAGGTCACTGTTCCATGGGCAACGGTGCCCTCCGCTATCTCACCCAGGTGCCCTTTCTTCATACATGCCCCGAGACAGTGTCGACCAGCTATTTGACAGAGGATTCTTGGTCAAATCTGCCCTCACCTAATTTCACATGGACACACGTTCCAGTGGGAGTCACTGCAGCAGAAACCCTGGCCGACTGTTCCTCTCCCTAGCCCAGGGAACGCTGAAGTCAATTGTAGCTCCCAATTGCTGTTCCGGCTGATATTGGCGGATCGGGATCCAAATCTGAGATTTTTGTGGTCTGCTTGGACCAGATATCCACTTCCTTTTCCACAAAAGAGCCAATGGGAGAGCCCGAGATTTATCCTTCAGCTACAGGACACGGAGCAGTGATCAGCTCCTTTGCTCGTCCTTCATTATCTTCCAGGATTGTATGTAGACTGAGAAACAGGGAAATACCCAGCAACCCAGCACAGCAGACAGACCCTCTATCCTGTGTACCATCAGGACGGGCATTAATACTAAGCTGCACTCGGAAGGGTTCATTCAGTCACATAAGGTGACACTATTAATTGGGGGAGGGGAGGTTTGTATAATAGGGTCATTGTATTTGTTTGATTCCAATGTTTTTGCTAATATTTCCAATAAATATTATTTCCTAAGCTTATTCTTTTTGTCAAGAGTATTTTATATTTTCCCTTAATTGGTGCATCAGAACCCAACTGAGCCACTGCCTGTTGTGCGCCAGTGCCAAACGGTAATTGGGTTTCAGGAGGTCGAAGGATCTCAGGGCTGTGCCTGTTGCTCCCTTGGGCCAGGACCCCGCTCAAGATCATGCTCAGCAGCACAGCTGGGAGCAGTAATTCATGATGTGGAGCATCATCAACAGGAGGTTGGATCCCACCACCCAGCACCAGGAAGTTCCAGCAGATACTGGACCCTACACCCAGAGATCTGACAGATGTTGGACCCTAGACCCAGAGATCAGACAGACACTGGACCCTACACCCAGAGATCTGACAGATCTCAAACAAGCGAGAGTCTAACCACCTCCCCTTGACATTCAACGGCATTACCGTCACCGAATTCCCCCACCATCAATATCCTGGGGGTTACCATTGACCAGAAACTTAACTGGACCAGCCACATAAATACTGTGGCAACAAGAGCAGGTCAGAGGCTGGGTATTCTGTGGCGAGTGTCTCACCTCCTGACTCCCCAAAGCCTTTCCACCATTTACAAGGCACAAGTCAGGAGTGTGATGGAATACTCTCCACTTGCCTGGATGAGTGCAGCTCCAACAACACTCAAGAAGCTCGACACCATCCAAGACAAAGCAGCCTGCTGGATTGGCACTCCCTCCACCACCAGCGCACTGTGGCTGCAGTGTGTACCATCTACAAGATGCACTGCAGCAACTCCCACCCCTCTTCATCTAACACCATCAACATATCCTATTCTTATCTCGCTCATGTGCTTATCTAGCTTCCCCTTAAATGCATCTATGGTGTTCACCTCAGCTATTCCCTGTTGTAGCGAGTTTCACATTCTAACCATTCTCTAGGTAGATCTGCTGAATTCCCTATTGGATTTTTTAGTCACTATCTTATAGTTATGGCCCTTAGTTCTGGTCTAGCCTGCAAGTGCAAACATCTCTATTTCTACCGTTTCAAACCCTTTCATAATCTTGAAGACATCTATCAGGTCACCTATCAGCCTTTTTTCTAGAGAAGAGGCCTAGCCTGTTCAATCTTTCCTGATAGGTATAACCTCTCAGTTCTGGTATCATTCTACTAAATCTTTTTTGCACCTTCTCCATTGCCTCTATATCCTTTTTATAACATGGAGACCAGAACTGGGCACAGTACTCCAAGTGTGGTCTAACCAAGGTTCGACACAAGTTTAACATTAACTCTCAGCTTTTCATTTCTATCCCTCTAGAAATTAACCCCAATGCTGTGTTTACTTTTTTTAATGGCCTTATTAACCTGCGTCGCTACTTTTAGTGATCTGTGTATCTGTACCCCCAGATCCCTCTGCTCCTCTACCCCATTGAGACACTTATTTTCCAAGGAGTATGTGGCCTCCGTATTCTTCCTACCAAACTACATTACCTCGTACTTATCTATATTAAAGCTCATTTGCCAATTACATGCCCAAGTTTATTAATGTTTCCCTGTATTTTGTCACAGTCCTCCTCAGTCTTAACTATTTGGTGTCATCCACAAATTTTGGAATTGCACTTCAGATTCCCAAGTCCAAATCGTTTATGTAAATGGTGAAAAACAGTGGTCCCAGCACCAATCCTTGTGGAACACCACTTCCTACCATTAACCCCGACTCTGTTTTCTGTTTTGTAGCCAGCTTGTTATCCATTCTGCTACCTGTCTGCTATGTGATACCTTATCAAAGGCTTTGTGGAAATCCAAATATATTACATCTACTACATTATTTCCGTTTTTAAAGATAGGAATCACATTAGCTGTCCGCCAGTCCTCTGGCACTAATCCCTTTCCAAATTAATTTTTATATACATGTAATAGTGCCTCTGCTATCTCTTCGCTAATCTCTTTTAACAGGCATGGATGCAATCCATCTGGACCAGAGGTTTTATTGTCTCTCCGTTTGTTTAGTTCATTAATTATTTTCCCTTTTTCCATCATAATTGTTTTTATATCTTTATTGATCTCTTGTAATGTCATGTCCACCATGTTAGTCTCCCTGGTAAATACCAAGGCAATGTAATTATTTAATATTTCTGCCATTTCGCTATCATTGCCTGTGTATCCCTTAGTGGCCCTATCCCTACCCTGATTTTTGATTTGTTATTTGTGTGTCTGTAGAAAACTTTACTATTTATTTTTGTTTTACTCGATAATTTAATTTCATAATTTCTCTCTGCCTTCCTAATTATTTTTTAAAAAATTTTTCCTAACCTATTCATATTCCCTTTATCCTACACTAAGAAGTGTGACAGATGTTGGACCCTACACTAAGAATTTTTTAAAATTTGCTTATGGGATGTGGGTGTCACTAGCAAGGCCGGCATTTATTGCCCATCCCTAGTTGCCCTTGAGAAGGTGGTGGTGAGCCGCCTTCTTGAACCGCTGCAGTCCGTGTGATGATGGTACTCCCACAGTGCTGTTAGGGAGGGAGTTCCAGGATTTTGACCCAGCGACGATGAAGGATTGACGATATACTTCCAAGTCAGGATGGTGTGTGACTTGGAGGGGAACTTGGAGGTGGTGGTGTTCCCACGCACCTGCTGCCCTTGTTCTTCTAGGTGGAAAAGGTCGCGGGTTTGGGAGGTGCTGCCGAAGAAGCCTTGGCGAGTTGCTGCAGTGCATCTTGTAGATGGCACACACTGCAGCCACGGTACGCCGGTAGTGGAGGGAGTGAATGTTTAAGGTGGTGGATGGGGTGCCAATCAAGCGGGCTGCTATGTCCTGGATGGTGTTGAGCTTCTTAAGTGTTGTTGCAGCTGCACTCATCCAGGCAAGTGGAGAGTATTCCATCACACTCCTGACTTGTGCCTTGTAGATGGTGGAAAGGCTTTGGGGAGTCAGGAGGTGAGACACTCGCCGCAGAATACCCAGCCTCTGGCCTGCTCTTGTTGCCACAGTATTTATGTGGCTGGTCCAGTTAAGTTTCTGGTCAATGATGACCCCCAGGATGTTGATGGTGGGATGTTGGACCCTACACTAAGAGATCTGTTGGACCCTACACCAAGAGATCTGTTGGACCCTACACCAAGAGATCTGTTGGACCCTACACCAAGAGATCTGTTGGCTGTTGGACCCTACACTAAGAGAGCCGATGGATATTGGACCCTACACCAAGAGACCTGTTGGATGTTGGACCCTACACCAAGAGATCTGTTGGACCCTACACTAAGAGATCTGTTGGATGTTGGGCCCTACACTAAGAGAGCCGATGGATATTGGACCCTACACCAAGAGATCTGTTGGATGTTGGACCCTACACCAAGAGAGCCGATGGATATTGGACCCTACACCAAGAGATCTGTTGGATGTTGGACCCTACACCAAGAGACCTGTTGGATGTTGGATCCTACACCAAGAGATCTGTTGGATCCTACACTAAGAGATCTGTTGGATGTGGACGCTACACTAAGAGATCTGTTGGATGTGGACCCTACACTAAGAGATCTGACGGATGTTGGACCCTACACCAAGAGACCTGTTGGATGTTGGATCCTACACCAAGAGATCTGTTGGATCCTACACCAAGAGATCTGTTGGATCCTACACTAAGAGGTCTGTTGGATGTGGACCCTACACTAAGAGATCTGTTGGATGTTGGACCCTACACCAAGAGACCTGTTGGATGTTGGACCCTACACTAAGAGATCTGACGGATGTTGGACCCTACACTAAGAGATCTGACGGATGTTGGGCCCTACACTAAGAGATCTGACGGATGTTGGACCCTACACCAAGAGACCTGTTGGATGTTGGACCCTACACCAAGAGACCTGTTGGATGTTGGACCCTACACTAAGAGATCTGACGGATGTTGGACCCTACACCAAGAGATCTGTCGGATGTTGGACCCTACACTAAAAGATCTGATGGATGTTGGACCCTACACTAAGAGGTGTGACAGATATTCGACCCGACACCCAGTTATGTCAGATCTTGATTGAGATGAACAATATTTTGGAACAGTGCGTCTGGGTTTGTCTGTCCTCTCCTGTAGTCGCTGGCCGATGGTGGGTAGGATTCCACAGGTGCCATCAGTTCTCCTCAGCTGTAGATGCCCATCTTTCACGTGGAGAGCCACAGAGTATCCCTCAGTGAGATATTCGACCACGTGGGTGCAACCCTGTCCTCGCCCTTTGTCCAAACTTATGCAGCTCCCTTGCTGGATGGCAACCAGGAGCAGGAGATGCCCCTCCCGAGGCCAGGGGCACCACAGTGACAGGACAGACTGGGGCTGGAAGCTGCCTGTAAGCTCAGTGCTACACAGGGGATCTCCTTCGGAGCAGTGCGAGTGGCAATGTTACTAATCAGTTTTAATAAAATACAACCTATCCCCAGGAAAAAAAACCTGCAGCCTTTGGTGCTACCGTGCTCTTTGAAGACTTTATTTTTTAAATAATGAGAATAGTGTGCAAACAATACATGTAAAGGGTACAGATATCATCACTTAAGAGACAACATAAATAAGAATTGTGTAACTTGGCAAACAAAAATAGACAGATAGATAGATACTGGGTCCTTAAAGGGAAAGGTAATTCTATAGGTAAGTAAATTCAAAGTAGTTACCTGCAGAGAATCCTTCCCCTTTAAGATTCCTTACAATGACGAAGTACTTTCTAAAGTGCTATTACATCTCTGTTAACGTCAGGAACTGAGTCAGGTAACACAATAGATTCAAACACCACCACACGCCACAGGACAGTATGTGGCAAGGGCTCCTGTACAATACAGGAACCGGGACAATAACTATCCCCAAGTAATATTTTAAAAACATTTAAAACTTCTTCTGTTCATTATGGTGAGAGGTGTTAGTGTTGGTGAATGGCGCGCAATCCATTCCAGGCACCCAGATCTGGTACAGCACGGGTCAGATACAGAGTAAAGCTCCCTCTGCACTGTCCCATCAAACACTCCCAGGGCAGGTACAGCGCGGGTTAGATACAGAGTAAAGCTCCCTCTACACTGTCCCATCAAACACTCCCAGGGCAGGTACAGCATGGGTTAGATACAGAGTAAAGCTCCCTCTGCACTGTCCCATCAAACACTCCCAGGGCAGGTACAGCACGGGTTAGATACAGAGTAAAGCTCCCTCTACACTGTCCCATCAAACACTCCCAGGGCAGGTACAGCATGGGTTAGATACAGAGTAAAGCTCCCTCTACACTGTCCCATCAAACACTCCCAGGGCAGGTACAGCGCGGGTTAGATACAGAGTAAAGCTCCCTCTACACTGTCCCATCAAACACTCCCAGGGCAGGTACAGCGCGGGTTAGATACAGAGTAAAGCTCCCTCTACACTGTCCCCATCAAACACTCCCAGGGCAGGTACAGCTGGTTGTTGCTGGGGTTACACTTTCCATGTGTGTGGCCCAATCACTGAACAGGAATCAGAAATAATTCCCCACCTCCCTAGCCCAGGATCACTGGCCCAGTTGCTATCAGTTAACAGCATGAACTAGTGATGAAACTGAGGACCTTCCTATTGTGTGTGATTGAGCGTCCCACTGGGCAGTGTATTCACCCACTGAGCCACGCAGAGCAATTCCTGGATCAGTGTACTGAAAACAAACTATTTCTGATAATCCCGAGCATGTGTGAAACAGTACTCTAGGGATACTGGAAAACCAATCAACTTATGGTACATTCAAGGTCAGAACTGAATCACTTGTTTTTTAGTAAATACATTTCTGAAGTGTCTCAGCTTTTTTTAAAAAAAAGATTACAGTTAGTGTTTCTAATGTCATACACGGAGTGACAGGGTACAGCAACTAAAGCAAGGGGCAGTGTTGCACTAGGGTCTCGGTAATGGGTGAGCGTCTTAAATGTTTGTACAAATTGTTAAGATAATTGGCAAAAGAGCCAGAGGGGAGATGAGGAGAATTTTTTTACACAGCGAGTTGTTGTGATCTGGAATGCGCTGCCTGAAAGGGTGGCGGAAGCAGATTCAATTATAACTTTCAAAAGGGAATTGGGAAGGAAAAATTTGCAGGGCTATGGGGTAAGAGGGAGGGAGTGGGACTAATTGGATCGCTCTTTCAAAGAGCCGGCACAGGCACGATGGGCCGAACGGCCTCTTTCTGTGCTGTGTGACTCTATGATTAATGTCCATGTGCTGTGAAAGGCACCCAACAATTTGCGTTTGTTTAGAGCCGGTGAGTGTAATAAACCGGGCTTTGCAGAGGAGAACAGAGCGAGCGGGGATAGGAGAGGAGGCCGAATGCTTGGTCGAAAGGATAGGCTAGGAGAGGGGAGTATCAAGGGGGAGGAGCTCTAGAGGGTTGAAAGACCTGGCACCGAGTGAGGAGTGTGAGGGGGGAGAAACAACAGGGGGCCAGAGTTGGAGGATCGCTGGGTGCAAGCTGGGCCGAGATGGGGTGGAGCCGTATCTCAAGGTGCAGCTTGGGTGGGTGGAGCTGGTTCACTGGTAATGGGCGCAGTTTGAGGAGATGTATTAAGGGCCTCACACTGTCAAAGTGCGTAGGGTTCGGTGTGATTTCCCTGTAGTGTATTGACGTTAAACTGAAGCAACCCGGTGACAGCCTGCAGTACAAATAGATACTGGACTTCAATACTGAACACTCAATACTTAACATCGACGTCAACCAGTGGTATAAGTGGAGACATTCAACAAGCAAACAGCAACAATGCAATTGCAACATGAGCTGAGACAAACTGAGCCGGTTTAAAACGAGTCTTACACAACGTTTTTTTAATGCCGCAGCCACCAGAGAAAGGTGTGGAAGTGTGTTAGTGCGTTAGGCATTGGGCAAGAGAAAAAACAGGCTGGGAACACTAACGCACCGATCCTGGCCAGATCAGGGAAAAGAACGCCAAGTGACATCAGTTTTCTATTGTTGCTCCCCTGGGGCACTGCCCCAGTGCTGGGGTACAATCCCACCCTCCCCTCTACCTCGGGCACTGCCCCAGTGCTGGGGTACAATCCCACCCTCCCCTCTCCCTCGGGCACTGCCCCAGTGCTGGGGTACAATCCCACCCTCCCCTCTCCCTGGGGCACTGCCTGTGCTGGGGTACAATCCCACCCTCCCCTCTCCCTCGGGCACTGCCCCAGTGCTGGGGTACAATCCCACACTCCCCTCTACCTCGGGCACTGCCCCAGTGCTGGGGTACAATCCCACCCTCCCCTCTCCCTCGGGCACTGCCCCAGTGCTGGGGTACAATCCCACCCTCCCCTCTCCCTCGGGCACTGCCCCAGTGCTGGGGTACAATCCCACCCTCCCCTCTCCCTCGGGCACTGGCCCAGTGCTGGGGTACAATCCCACCCTCCCCTCTACCTCGGGCACTGCCCCAGTGCTGGGGTACAATCCCACCCTCCCCTCTACCTCGGGCACTGCCCCAGTGCTGGGGTACAATCCCACCCTCCCCTCTCCCTGGGGCACTGCCCCAGTGCTGGGGTACAATCCCACCCTCCCCTCTCCCTGGGGCACTGCCCCAGTGCTGGGGTACAATCCCACCCTCCCCTCTACCTCGGGCACTGCCCCAGTGCTGGGGTACAATCCCACCCTCCTCTCCCTCGGGCACTGCCCCAGTGCTGGGGTACAATCCCACACTCCCCTCTACCTCGGGCACTGCCCCAGTGCTGCGGTACAATCCCACCCTCCCCTCTCCCTCGGGCACTGCCCCAGTGCTGGGGTACAATCCCACCCTCCCCTCTCCCTCGGGCACTGCCCCAGTGCTGGGGTACAATCCCACCCTCCCCTCTCCCTCGGGCACTGCCCCAGTGCTGGGGTACAATCCCACCCTCCCCTCTACCTCGGGCACTGCCCCAGTGCTGGGGTACAATCCCACCCTCCCCTCTACCTCGGGCACTGCCCCAGTGCTGGGGTACAATCCCACCCTCCCCTCTCCCTCGGGCACTGCCCCAGTGCTGGGGTACAATCCCACCCTCCCCTCTCCCTGGGGCACTGCCTGTGCTGGGGTACAATCCCACCCTCCCCTCTCCCTCGGGCACTGCCCCAGTGCTGGGGTACAATCCCACCCTCCCCTCTCCCTCGGGCACTGCCCCAGTGCTGGGGTACAATCCCACCCTCCCCTCTCCCTGGGGCACTGCCTGTGCTGGGGTACAATCCCACCCTCCCCTCTCCCTCGGGCACTGCCCCAGTGCTGGGGTACAATCCCACCCTCCCCTCTCCCTGGGGCACTGCCTGTGCTGGGGTACAATCCCACCCTCCCCTCTCCCTCGGGCACTGCCCCAGTGCTGGGGTACAATACCACCCTCCCCTCTCCCTCGGGCACTGCCCCTGTGCTGGGGTACAATCCCACCCTCCCCTCTCCCTGGGGCACTGCCCCAGTGCTGCGGTACAATCCCACCCTCCCCTCTCCCTCGGGCACTGCCCCAGTGCTGGGGTACAATCCCACCCTCCCCTCTCCCTGGGGCACTGCCCCAGTGCTGGGGTACAATCCCACCCTCCCCTCTCCCTGGGGCACTGCCCCAGTGCTGGGGTACAATCCCACCCTCCCCTCTCCCTGGGGCACTGCCCCAGTGCTGGGGTACAATCCCACCCTCCCCTCTCCCTCGGGCACTGCCCCAGTGCTGGGGTACAATCCCACCCTCCCCTCTCCCTGGGGCACTGCCCCAGTGCTGGGGTACAATCCCACCCTCCCCTCTCCCTCGGGCACTGCCCCAGTGCTGGGGTACGATCCCACCCTCCCCTCTCCCTGGGGCACTGCCTGTGCTGGGGTACAATCCCACCCTCCCCTCTCCCTCGGGCACTGCCCCAGTGCTGGGGTACAATCCCACCCTCCCCTCTCCCTCGGGCACTGCCCCAGTGCTGGGGTACAATCCCACCCTCCCCTCTCCCTCGGGCACTGCCCCAGTGCTGGGGTACAATCCCACCCTCCCCTCTACCTGGGGCACTGCCCCAGTGCTGGGGTACAATCCCACACTCCCCTCTACCTGGGGCACTGCCCCAGTGCTGCGGTACAATCCCACCCTCTTCCCTCGGGCACTGCCCCAGTGCTGGGGTACAATCCCACCCTCTCTTCCCTCGGGCACTGCCCCAGTGCTGGGGTACAATCCCACCCGCTCTTCCCTCGGGCACTGCCCCAGTGCTGGGGTACAATCCCACCCTCTCTTCCCTCGGGCACTGCCCCAGTGCTGGGGTACAATCCCACCCTCTCTTCCCTCGGGCACTGCCCCAATGCTGGGGTACAATCCCACCCTCTCTTCCCTCGGGCACTGCCCCAGTGCTGGGGTACAATCCCACCCTCTCTTCCCTCGGGCACTGCCCCTGTGCTGGGGTACAATCCCACCCTCTCTTCCCTCGGGCACTGCCCCAGTGCTGGGGTACAATCCCACCCTCTCTTCCCTCGGGCACTGCCCCTGTGCTGGGGTACAATCCCACCCTCTCTTCCCTCGGGCACTGCCCCTGTGCTGGGGTACAATCCTACCCTCTCTTCCCTCGGGCACTGCCCCTGTGCTGGGGTACAAACCCACCCTCTCTTCCCTTGGGCACTGCCCCTGTGCTGGGGTACAAACCCACACCCACTGGCCTCCCACAGTCACCTCACCCGCATGGTCAGTCGGTAGACGTGGGCAAGGGCTGTGTGGCCAGGAAATGACCAGCTTGGACAGTAACAGGCAGACAATTGACCTGCTAGTTTTATACAGTTCAACTCCTCCCTTAAAATAACAGGTAAGAGGGATGTCGCATCAACGTGTTACACGCACGCCCGCCTGCTATGATCACCAGCAGGCATCTCTAGCCTCCTGTGTCGACGGCTGTTTGACCATAGAATGCATCGCAGCCACTCCCTGTGCTTACCCAACGTTCACACATGCACTTTCCAGTGTGGGGGATGGGAGTGTCACTGGGGGCCAGGGGCCTGGTCTGACAGGAGCTGCTGAGATTCTGCTGTCTGAGACCTTGCTGACTGTGGGGCTCACTGAGACAGCAGGTGCTGCCCTGCCCACTGAACCATCGGTGGGGGAACGGTTGCCTTTCGTTCAGTAAAAGTAGTGACAAGACAGTCTGTCCAGGAGAGAACCGAGACTACAGCCAAACACAGGGCAGTGTGGGGAGGGGTCAGGCTGGGTCACTCGGTCAGTGAGAGGGGTCTGGCTGGGTCACTCGGTCAGTGAGAGGGGTCTGGCTGGGTCACTCGGTCAGTGAGAGGGGTCTGGCTGGGTCACTCGGTCAGTAAGAGGGGTCTGGCTGGGTCACTCGGCCAGTGAGGGGTCTGGCTGGGTCACTCGGTCAGTGAGGGGTCTGGCTGGGTCACTCGGTCAGTGAGGGGTCTGGCTGGCTCACTCGGTCAGTGAGAGGGGTCTGGCTGGGTCACTCGGTCAGTGAGAGGGGTCTGGCTGGGTCACTCGGTCAATGAGGGGTCTGGCTGGGTCACTCGGTCAGTGAGAGGGGTCTGGCTGGGTCACTCGGTCAGTGAGAGGGGTCTGGCTGGGTCACTCGGTCAGTGAGGGGGGTCTGGCTGGGTCACTCGGTCAGTGAGGGGTCTGGCTGGGTCACTCGGTAAGTGAGGGGTCTGGCTGGGTCACTCGGTAAGTGAGGGGTCTGGCTGGGTCACTCGGTCAGTGAGAGGGGTCTGGCTGGGTCACTCGGTCAGTGAGGGGTCTGGCTGGGTCACTCGGTCAGTGAGGGGTCTGGCTGGGTCACTCGGCCAGTGAGGGGTCTGGCTGGGTCACTCGGCCAGTGAGGGGTCTGGCTGGGTCACTCGGCCAGTGAGGGGTCTGGCTGGGTCACTCGGTAAGTGAGGGGTCTGGCTGGGTCACTCGGCCAGTGAGGGGTCTGGCTGGGTCACTCGGTCAGTGAGGGGTCTGGCTGGGTCACTCGGTCAGTGAGGGGTCTGGCTGGGTCACTCGGTCAGTGAGGGGTCTGGCTGGGTCACTCGGCCAGTGAGGGGTCTGGCTGGGTCACTCGGCCAGTGAGGGGTTCTGCCCACAGTTATGTCAGGCCCACAGCTCGCAGCAGCAGCTGGTGTGAAGAGAAGGTGAGATTAGTGTAGATACAGAGGTGCAGAAACCAGCTGTCAGACTGAGAACTAAAATGGAAAAGATATTTGGCCAAAGTGTTCGCTCGTTCCCGGTTTGGCTCCTTACACCCGCTGAATTTCAAAGAGCTTCACGTCTGTGTCATACCAGATGGGTGGGTCAACATTCCTGTGGAATCAAACAGAAAGGTCAGGGTGAGTCAAACCGGTTCACACTGTACACGCACAGAAAGGCATCAACAACAACATGCATTTATATAGCACCTTTAACATCGTAAAACATCCCGAAGTGCTTCACAGGAGCGTTATCGGACAGGATTTAACAAAGTCACATGAGCAGATGTTAGGACAGGTGAGCAAAAGCGTGGTCAAAGAAGTGGGCTCTAAGGAGGGGCTTAAAGGAGGAGAGCGAGGTAGAGAGGCGGAGAGGTTTAGGGAGGGGATTCCACAGCTTTGGGCCTAGGCAGCTGAAGGGACGGCCACCAATGGTGGGGTGAAGGGGGCCGGATGCACAAGCGGCCAGAGTCAATGGAACAGAGAGCTAGTTTGAGGGAGGGATTATACCACTGGCGGTGGTTAGAGAGATCGGGAGGGACGAGGCCACAGGAAAAGCTCAGTCCAGTGGAAAGGGGAAAGAGTGGGGGAATTACTTTCGGATCCAGTTTCCACCCCTTGCCCCCCACAGATTCTGACTCCTGGTCGGGCAAGGATCCTCAGCTGACGGTCATCCTCCATCTGTGTCAGCCGTGGCTCAGTGGGCAGCACCCTCGCCTCTGAGTCAGAAGGTCATGGGTTCAAGTCCCGCACAAAATCCAGGCTGACACTCCCAGTGCAGTGCTGAGGGAGTGCCGCACTGTCGGAGGTGCCGTCTTTCAGATGAGACGTTAAACCGAGGCCCCACCTGCTCTCTCAGGTGGATGTAAAAGGTCCCGAGGCCACTATTCCGAAGAGAAGAGGAGTTCTCCCCGGTGTCCTGGGGCCAATATTTATCCCTCAATCAACATCACTAAAACAGATTATCTGGTCATTATCACATTGCTGTTTGTGGGAGCTTGCTGTGCGCAAATTGGCTGCCGTGTTTCCTACATTACAACAGTGGCCACACTTCAAAAGTATGCATTGGCTATAAAGTGCTTTCAGACATCCTGAGGCTGTGAAAGGCGCTGTAAAAATGCAAACCATTTGTTCATCCAGGCCGGATTTGGATATTTAAGCAGCCCATCGCTGGAAAAGGTGGGTGGTTACTCTAGGACTTACAGGCCTATCTGAAATTTTTTTCAGGTGGACTTTGGTGGGTGGGGGGGGGGGAATCAAGGTCAATCCAGGCTGCCCTTTCAGTGCAGTTCTGAGGGAGTGCTGCACTGCCGGACGAGACGTTAAACCGAGGCCCCGCCTGTCCTCTCAGGCGGACATAAAAGATCCCACGATCACTATTTCGAAGATGAGCAGGGGAGTTCTCCCCGGTGTCCTGGCTAATATTTATCCCTCAAACAACATCACTAAAGCAGATTATCTGGTCATTTATCTCATTGCTGTTTGTGGGATAGAAACATAGAAGATAGGAGCAGGAGTCGGCCATTCGAGCCTGCTCCGCCATTTAATGCGATCATGGCTGATCATCCAAACTCAGTACCCTGTCCCTGCCTTCTCCCCATATCCCTTGATCCCTTTAGCCTTAAGAAATATATCTAACTCCGTCTTGAATATATTTAATGAACTGGCCTCCACCGCCCTCTGTGGCAGAGAATTCCACAGGTTCACCACTCTCTGGGTGAAGAAATTCCTCCTCATTTCAGTCCTAAATGGCTTACCCCTTATCCTTAGACTATGACCCCTGGTTCTGGACTCCCCGGCCATCAGAAACATCCTTCCTGCATCTAGTCTGTCCAGGCCTGACAGAATTTTATAGGTTTCGATGAGATCCCCTCTCAATCTTCTAAACTCCAGTGAGTATAAGCCCAATCGACACAATCTCTCCTCATACGCTGTGTGCAAATTGGCTGCCGCGTTTCCCACAATACAACAGTGACTACACTTCAACTGGACTTCATTGGTTTCAAAGCGTAAATGCAAGTTTGTGAAATACTCTTTCCGGGCACTGCCTGGCTCTGGGTGGACGGGATGTATAATTGGTTTGTGTTCATCGTCCAGGCGAACACAGTACGAGGGTTCCACACCATCACTTGAGAACACAACACGCCGGACGGCAAGGAGCAGCTCACCGCAGGTAAATGACGCCCCACATGTACGTGCGGAACCACATGGCAGTGCCGGAGTTGGCCTGGTACTTGCGAATGAGGATTGGATGTGGCACAGGGAGTAATCCCACCAGCGTGCCGTGCTGCAGGAACTTCAGGATCTCCGATTCATCGGTCAAACCTCTGCATTCAAACAGAAACAGGTCACAGTTCAGAAACTGTTTTCAGACTTTTATACCAGCGTTTACTCTACCCCCACCCCCTTGCCATGTCCTCCCCACCTCCTTGTGCCAGGGTACAGTTCCCTGGGCGGTGACATTGCTGCACCCAGGTCAACTGAAAATTCCAAAGCCTCTTTTGTTGGGTTAGGGTATCGAGGGATATGAAGCTGAGGCAGGTAAGTGTAGTCGAGCTGCAGAACCGCCATGATCTCATTGTATGGCGGAACAAGCTCCAGGGGCTGAATGGCCTGCTCCTACTCCTATTTCGCACACATGGGTATTGGCAGACTATTTAACTCGAGAGGGCATCGCAGCCAACCCCCGGGTCCCTGACCCCGTCCGCAGCTGATAACCACACATGCAACTTTCAGCATAATACAGCGATCAGGAAAGGCAACCTGGGGGAGCTTTCTCCATTCCTTGCTCAAGGTGCTGAGCATCGCTGCTGTACACTTAAAGTTACTAATCCTTGACCGTGTGAAGAAACTGATATCAGTACAGATAGTCAGGGCGCTGGGGGAGGGGTTACTGAGTGTCAGTGTGAGGGAGCTGGATTAACATCAGTAGAGATACAGTCAGTAACACAGGGCGCTGGGGGAGGGGTTACTGAGTGACAGTGTGAGGGAGCTGGATTAACATCAGTAGAGGTACAGTCAGTAACACAGGGCGCTGGGGGAGAGGGGTTACTGAGTGACAGTGTGAGTGAGCTGGATTAACATCAGTGGAAATACAGTCAGTAACACAGGGCGCTGGGGAGAGGGGTTACTGAGTGTCAGTGTGAGGGAGCTGGATTAACTTCAGTAGAGATAGAGTCAGTAACACAGGGCACTGGGGGAGAGGTTACTGAGTGACTGTGAGGGAGCTGGATTAACATCAGTAGAGATAGAGTCAGTAACACAGGGCGCTGGGGGAGAGGGGTTACTGAGCGACAGTGTGAGGGAGCTGGATTAACATCAGTAGAGATAGTCAGTAACACAGGGCGCTGGGCGAGAGGGGTTACAGTGACAGTGTAAGGGAGCTGGATTAACATTGGTAGGAAGCTGGATTAACATCAGTAGAGAGCTGGATTAACATCAGTAGAGATACAGTCAGTAACACAGGGCGCTGGGGGAGAGGGGTTACTGAGCGACAGTGTGAGGGAGCTGGATTAACATCAGTAGAGATAGTCAGTAACACAGGGCGCTGGGCGAGAGGGGTTACAGTGACAGTGTAAGGGAGCTGGATTAACATTGGTAGGAAGCTGGATTAACATTGGTAGGGAGCTGGATTAACATCAGTAGAGATACAGTCAGTAACACAGGGCGCTGGAGGGAGGGGTTACTGAGTGACAGTGTAAGGGAGCTGGATTAACATCAGTAGAGATACAGTCAGTAACACAGGGCGCTGGGGGAGAGGGGTTACTGAGTGACAGTGTGAGGGAGCTGGATTAACATCAGTAGAGATACAGTCAGTAACACAGGGCGCTGGGGGAGAGGGGTTACAGTGACAGTGTAAGGGAGCTGGATTAACATCAGTAGAGATACAGTCAGTAACACAGGGCGCTGGGGGAGAGGGGTTACTGAGTGACAGTGTAAGGGAGCTGGATTAACATCAGTAGAGATACAGTCAGTAACACAGGGCGCTGGGGGAGAGGGGTTACTGAGTGACAGTGTGAGGGAGCTGGATTAACATCAGTAGAGATACAGTCAGTAACACAGGGCGCTGGGGGAGAGGTTACTGAGTGACAGTGTAAGGGAGCTGGATTAACTTCAGTAGAGATACAGTCAGTAACACAGGGCGCTGGGGGAGAGGGGTTACTGAGTGACAGCGTGAGGGAGCTGGATTAACAGTAACATTAATTTTCCACGCTAGTGCTGAATTGATAATATCGAACTGTGTGCATACCTCAACTCCCTCAGTTCTTGCTAAAAGAATCTCGCACTCAATTTAAACAAAAATATCCCATGCAATAATTCACTGTACTGGTTTGATTTTTTTTTAAAAACACGGATCGTGATATGAAACTCCCTTTTAAAGGAGAAGGTCAGATTGGCTCTCCTTTTCCATATAAACATCCCTTTTAAGAGTCTCAGTGCCTTTAATAAATGCAATGGGAAATCTTTTTCCCGATAAAAGTGATACAGGAAACTTTGGTTTATCCGGAGGTTAACTGTCCGGAATGCTCGAGCCACCGGCAAAATTCAGGAGTCGGTTCAGTAAGTTTTTTTTCTTTTTGTTGCTTTTTTTCCACTAGTCTGGCTCTGCAAGGTCTAGCTAAAGCTGTTGCTTAGCTACAGAGGCGCTTGCAAGCTACGGCCGACTGTTTAGAAGCTGTTGCTAAGCAACAGGGTTTGTTGCTAGATACGGAGCTCAAAAGCTTCCGTATGTTTTAACATTAGCGCTGGTTTGTCCGGCAGTTTTAATGGGACGGCAACAGCTCAGTCCCATCGGTGCCGGATATCACAAAGTTTCCTGTATTTTGTCAGGAGCAGATTACTGGTGGCACATGCTGTTAAACCTATGTTGTATTGTATTTAATTCTCTCCCCTCCTGGTCCTGGAGGTGCTGATTCCTGCTGGGGTACAGGCCGATGTATGGTCAGCCCTCTGGTACCTCACCCAAGTGGTCCTCCTTCTGGGGAGAGTCCGGACAGCACACCGGTGTGGACGAGGATGGAGCTTGGCTAGTCGGGCATGGCTGGCGGGGGGCCACACCCGGTCCAGCCCTCGCCCAGTTCCGATGTAGAAATGCTTTCCAGCAGTTGGGGGGGGGGGGGGGGTCAGATAGTGACCAGGAGCAGGAGCACCCACCCCCAACCCTCCATCAGACATTCACGCTGCCTACACAGGGGGTGCCAAGACCAGGTGTAGCACCCAGACCGCTGCCCGAGCTGGGAACAAGCTCCCTCGGCCTAGACAGAGCGCCGAACCTGGGAGCTGCCGGTTTTAAGGCGCAGTCTCGCGCTGCCTCAGCCATCGAGCTATCGGCGGCCCCACCATTTAATCTGCTCCTTTCCTGCCTCAAAGCGATAAATCCCCGCTGACAGTCGGACACCCCAGCTGCCGGTTCTCCGGCATTTCACCGGCTGATTGCCGGCGCTGTTACCAGGGAAAGTGCCGCCATAACAAGAGCCATCACCACGGTTACACCAAATTAAATGGCAGCATCCAGGTAACTGCACCGGACTGAAGTTAAAATTAATTTTGAGAAGATTAAAGGTTTGGAATTGTTTTGTTAAGGAAAACAATAAGGGACATTCATGCAGCCATCTCCCCTCTAGCAGCAATTTCCCAAGGAGGGAGGAAAGCCCAGAGCTGCCTGTTCTGCAGCCCACTATTGTTAGTGCACATGCTTACTTGTCGATGCAGATCTTCTCCACTTGTGGGACCAGAACCTGCAACAGGCGCATGATTGTTTGTAGGGGGAGTTTTGATTTCCATGATATCACCTGCAGGTCAAATGTCACACACAGTGAGGGCAGGGTTAGTACCATGCAAGGGCAGACATGCACAGACAATTAAAGAACACAGCAAAGCCAGGGGGCGCAGTCCCGGCTAGTCAGTCCGGCGGGTTAAACTCCACGGACCGTCAGTCGACAAACATCAACATCACAGCCAAAGCTACCGGGGCTGGTTAGAAACTAACGGCTGGTGACTTGGCAGTTCACAGGGTCACGCTCTGCCCTTTCACCTCTAGGCTCTTTGCTCAAACCCAGCCCCGACTGGAAAGTATTAATTCAGCTGGTGGTGGGTGGGGCGGGTGCCCTCAGCACAAAGCTGCCCTAATTCAACCGAAAATGTAGTCTCACTTACACTGAAACTTCCTCTACTCCTTCCCAACCACATTCCTCAGATCCAGACTGAGACCAGTGTTGTCCAATAGGGAATCCAGATGAGGTGAATTGCATTTGCGATTAGTAAATAAAAACTGAGTAAGAGATACCGTCGTTGGGCCTGTGATCTCAATATTCATTCGCACAGGGTATGCATGTGAACTTTAACCTTTTTGTGCGTTTGTTGGTAAAATGGAGAGACGAGAAGCAGAGTGTGCGAGTGTTTCTTGATCGTTTTGGCTGCTTTACTCCCGTGGTCACTGAATGGTGGCAGATGTTTAAGTAGATATACACGTGTGAAGTTCATTTACCTGTATTGTGAGAGTGTGTATAAGGCGGTTTCTACTAAAATGACTGCATGTGGCTAAAGCGGTGTCGCTGCAACCTTACTTGTGGCTGGTCAGTGATTCCGATTAGGCACTGAGCTGGAAGATCAGCCCCCACAACACCAGGGCAACATTTTCCCATTCCCTGCTCCAGGCAATCCCCCTGTAGCCGCCCTGCGTGAGACTGCCAGTTCGTGCTGGTTATGGGGCAGTTTCGTGGTGCAGACTCGAGCCCACTAGGAGCTGGGCTGACACCCCTCCGACTCAGTTTGCACAGGCCCAGAGAGGCCCATCGCCCTGTGCTGGGCTCAAACAAGGTCCCAGAAGAGAAGCCCAGTCGAGCCTGCTGTGCCGCCCAGGTCCAATTAATGCTGAATATTAAAACCAGCGATTCTAGGCAATCACAAACCATTGCTGTGTTTATAATATTGCAAAAACACTGTTGCTCTGTAGAATTAGTAAAGTGGCCAAGCGGTAAGTGAGAGTGTGAAGCATTCTGGGCCATGTGGCAACAAATGGCAACAGCACACCCACGCCCTGGGGCCCACGAGCATTTACTGGTCGCAGTCCCTGCGGTTTGGTGGGGTTGGATAGAGGACACGGGGCCTAGCTTACATTGATTGCTGGCTTCAGGCAGGATGCTGTTGCACAATCCAGCCACTTCCCTAATGCTGGGCTCCTGCCCCTTCCTGGGACATTGGTGGTATCGTGTAGGCCTCTTGGAGGCGACCATCAGACTGCCTGACGCTTGCCCCGCTACAGGTGAGAGTTGTACCTTTCCCCTTCTGATTGACACAAAGTAGAAATGGCCCCAGGTACAAGAATTGATCTCAATACCTGTTGCCTAATAAATTTGTTCACTTAAAAGTAGGGGTTATAAAATGGGTTTCCGGCTTAAATCTAGTTTATTCTTAAACCAGCCTCACGCAGGCAAGGTTCAGGGCATTGGGTTTGTTTCTTTGGGGAAAAAGACTTTGAGGCAACCTAACTAAAGGTTTCAAGTTTACAAAGGTAAGTGGACCAAAGTGATTGTGTCAAATTGCTCCCCATGTGAAGGGTTCAAGGTTCAGGGACATAGGTTGAAAATGTGGGAGTTAGAAGTACAAAGGGGGGTCAGAGGAGTTTTTAGCCAAAAAGTAATCAAGTTGGGGAATATGTTACTGGGGAAGCACGGTGAAGTGAAGAGTACAAACGGGGTCAAGGGGCAATTACATGGATTTCTGGATAGAGGGGAATTGAAAAAGGACAGAGAAATATGGGGCGAGGGAGGTGAGGGACATGGTGAGGCAGGAGTGAGGGACATGGTGAGGCGGGAGTGAGGGACATGGTGAGGCGGGAGTGAGGGACATGGTGAGGCGGGAGTGAGGGACATGGTGAGGCGGGGGCGAGGGACATGGTGAGGCGGAGGCGAGGGACATGGTGAGGCGGAGGCGAGGGACATGGTGAGGCGGAGGCGAGGGACATGGTGAGGCGGAGGCGAGGGACATGGTGAGGCGGAGGCGAGGGACATGGTGAGGCGGAGGCGAGGGACATGGTGAGGCGGAGGCGAGGGACATGGTGAGGCGGAGGCGAGGGACATGGTGAGGCGGAGGCGAGGGACATGGTGAGGCGGAGGCGAGGGACATGGTGAGGCGGAGGCGAGGGACATGGTGAGGCGGGAGTGAGGGACATGGTGAGGCGGGAGTGAGGGACATGGTGAGGCGGGAGTGAGGGACATGGTGAGGCGGGAGTGAGGGACATGGTGAGGCGGGAGTGAGGGACATGGTGAGGCGGGGGCGAGGGACATGGTGAGGCGGAGGCGAGGGACATGGTGAGGCGGAGGCGAGGGACATGGTGAGGCGGAGGCGAGGGACATGGTGAGGCGGAGGCGAGGGACATGGTGAGGCGGAGGCGAGGGACATGGTGAGGCGGGAGTGAGGGACATGGTGAGGCGGGAGTGAGGGACATGGTGAGGCGGGAGTGAGGGACATGGTGAGGCGGGGGCGAGGTGGAGGCGAGGGACATGGTGAGGCGGAGGCGAGGGACATGGTGAGGTGGGGGCGAGGGTGAGGTGGAGGCGAGGGACATGGTGAGGTGGAGGCGAGGGACATGGTGAGGTGGAGGTGAGGTGAGGCGGGAGTGAGGGACATGGGGGGAAACATGTTGGCGCCCCTCCGCCTGATATTGAGTAGTAGCTCCCCAAGCAGGAGGTGGAGCACTCCAGGAAGGGCTACAACTCAGTATCACAGCACCACGAGCGTCGCCACGTCATTGCAGGCCTCCTCCCGATTAAAGTGGAGGGGCCTAGCGCTGCGCGCACCGGGGCCCTGCTGGACCACCGGGGAGTGGGGTGAGAAGTTAGATAGCTGGAGTTGAGGGATATGGGGAGAAAGGGGGGAGGTGGAAGGTTGAGAGATGTGGTGAGAAGCGATCGCGGCCGGCACCCTGAAGAAAAAAAGGGGAAGGGGGCAGGTGCTGGCAGTCGGCCAAAAATACAATGGCCACCCGTCACCTGCCCTTCAAGTAGCGTTGCCACGGCTGCAAAAACGCCACCCCGACCCTGTTGGACATATCGTCCAGCGAAAGGTCAGGGGGCGCGACCCAAGGTTGCGGCCGGGGCACTGTGTGCAGCGATGACATCATCGTTGTTGGGGGGGGGGGGGGGGCACTACCGACTACTGCCACCGCTAACCTCCCACTGATTTTCGCAGGAGGCGTTAGTGGCACCGCGCCCGGGCGCATGGGGATTTGCACCCCGGGGGGCGCTAACGAGAGGCACAAATCAACCCAATTTTTCCCCCATGGTGAGCTGGGGGTGATCTGGGTCTGTTGTGTCAAGTGACCGTTACTGTCTCTAGAAGTTCTGCTCTTCCAATTGATGGGCCAGCATTCCTGCCAAAGTCACGTTGCTTGTTGCAACTACCAGCGCAAAGAACCCCAGTGACACACAGAGCAAGTAAATTAACACACAATATTCTGTTAGGACAATATCACTTGCTGGTTAAAAGCCCACAGGACACCTGTTAAAGGGAACGTTAGAGAAACTCGGCCCATGCGAATTGCAAGCCTAAACAAGACAGATTAAAACCGGCCACATTTCCACTTGAAGCTTTTCTCTTTGGTCTTTGCCTTGCGTTTCCATGTGCTTCTCCTCCCGGCTCGGACTCTTGCTGGGATACAGTTCCGCACAAGCCCACAGTCCCGACAGCTTCCCCCTAGTGCTCAGTCTTCAGGTGCGAGCTTAGATGGCCAGTGGCGGCAGGATATTTCTGTGGCAGTCAATCCTGAGCCCGTTTTCCCCTGCTGCCGACACAGGTGCAGGGGTCACTGGATGGTGATCAGGAGCAGGAACACGGGCTGAATTTTGTGGCTGAGGTCAGTCAACTGAGCACAGGGTGAAGACCTGGAACATTCCTGGTCTGCATGACTCGGCCACTCACTTGGTGAACTTCCTCAGCCATTGGGTAGCGCACAACTTTTTCTACCTTCCTCCCTATCCACCTCGGCTCCATTGTTGGTCAGGGGGCGACTAAAGACCACACACTGGAGCCTCCATAAGCACCGTCAATGCTAACCATCGAACAATTATTTCACGTCATGTAGGATGGGGAAGAACCGAGTGCAGCAGGTTTGTGGTTCGCCCTACAGTGGGGTGGTGCAAACATTGAGTGAAAGACCATGAGCTGTATGTAGTACTGAGCCAGACAGAGCAAGAAAGTCCCAGGCTCAATCTCTGGCCTGTGCTGAAATGGAAGATTACAGCTGGGGAAGCAATTGGGAGCGTTCCAACAGGCCTCAGTACCCCTGGGCTTCTGAGGGGGAAGGTCAGTTAGGGGTCGTGCTCCTGATTGTTATCCAGCGACTCATTGAAAATGTGGCTGTGTGGACATTGTGAGAAGACAGGACAACGACTTCCCTGAGATACTCCCTCAGGGTGGAATGTTCTACTGGCAAAACTATCAGGGCTCAGTGTCCACTGACTAGTCACCCAATCAGGGCTTGGTGTGCCATGACTACTCACCCAATTAGGACTTGGTGCCCAGTGACTAGTCAGCCAATCAGGGCTTAGTGTCTACCGACTAGTCACCCAATCAGGGCTTAGTGTCCACCGACTAGTCACCCAATCAGGGCTTAGTGTCCAGTGAAGGGCTTAGTGTCCAGTGAATACTCACCCAATCAGGGCTTAGTGTCCACTGACTAGTCACCCAATCAGGGCTTAGCGTCCACTGACTAGTCACCCAATCAGGGCTTTGTGACCATTGACTACTCGTCCAATCAGGGCTTGGTGTGCACTGACGACTAACCCAATCAGGGCTTGGGGTGCCATGACTACTCACCCAATCAGGGCTTCGTGTCCACAGACTATTCGCCCAATCAGGGCTTGGTGTGCCATGACTACTCACCCAATCAGGGCTTGGTGCCCACTGACTACTCACCCAATCAGGGCTTGGTGCCCACTGACTACTCACCCAATTAGGGCTTGGTGTGCCATGCCTCTCACCCAATCAGGACTTGGTGCCCACTGACTACTCACCCAATCAGGGCTTGGTGCCCACTGACTACTCACCCAATCAGGGCTTGGTGCCCACTGACTACTCACCCAATCAGGGCATGGTGCCCACTGACTACTCACCCAATCAGGGCTTGGTGTGCCATGACTACTCACCCAATCAGGACTTGGTGCCCACTGACTACTCACCCAATCAGGACTTGGTGCCCACTGACTACTCACCCAATCAGGACTTGGTGCCCACTGACTACTTGATGAGAGGCTGGACGGTTTCCTTCTTCTCTCTGGGTTTCGCGGAATTGCCTCCTGCACAGGAGTGAAAAATTTAATCAATTACGCAGCAGAACAGAACAGATTAAGAACATCCCTACCATAAAAAGATTCACTTAACTTGAAATGTTTTCTAAAAAAGTAGGATTTTCATTCTCATATGAATTGTTTTCATAGCAAAATATGGTTGGTGTTCCAGCCTTTTGAGTTAGTAACTGAACCGATGAGGTGAGTGCAAATCTAGCCTGTAAAATTAATTCAACTCGCGTCCTACAGTCACCGGGGTTTGCTCATCCCAGTACCTTGAGCGAGCTGTGCCAAGTGTAGAGCGGAGCTACACAGGCTCGGCTGGTCCTGGTGTGGGCCAGTGTATTGGCTGCAACGGATATCCTGCAGAGAGCACAGAGCCCCAGTGGGACAGTGTTTAGGCTGACACTCCAGTGCAGTGCTGAGGGAGCGCTGCACTGTCGGAGGTGCCGTCTTTCGGATGAGACATTAAAGCGAGGCCCCTGTCCAACCTAATAGCAAAATACTGCGGATGCTGGAAATCTGAAATAACAGAAAATGCTGGAAATACTCAGCAGGCCAGGCAGCATCCATGGAGCGAGAAACAGAGTTAACATTTCAGGTCTGGGACCCTTCATCAGACCTGAAATGTTAACTCTGTTTCTCTCTCCACGGATTCTGCCTGACCTGCTGAGTATTTCCAGCATTTTCTGCTGTTATTACCCCCGTCTAACCTCTCAGGTGGACGTAAAAGATCACACGGCACTATTCGAAGAAGAGCAAGGGAGTTCTCCCCGGTGTCCTGGCCAATATTTATTCCTCAACTTCAACCAGCATCACTAAAAAAAAAACCCAGATTATCTGGGCATTTTCACATTGCTGTTTGTGGGAAATTGGCTGTGCGTTTCCTACATTACATCAGTGACTGCACGTCACAAGTATTTCATTGGCCGTAAAACGCTTCGGGATGCCCTGAGGTAGTAAAAGGTGTTATAGAAATGCAAGTTCTTTCTTTCGTTCTTTGTCACAATTATTATTCTAACTGTCGGGTACATTAGCACAGGAGCTGGGTGGTCTCGGGGACCCTGCCCGAGGGGGAATTCTTTACGTGTAGGTCAAAACCAAGAGTGTCAGCTGGTAACATTGCAACTAAACACGATCCTGTCCCCAACCAACATTTGCACGAGCTCTGTCCATCAGGGGTCGCCCGGTACAGCAGGAACTCTGGAGGATTTTACTCACCCCTGGCTGCAAGGGAGCCGTGTAAAGGAGACCCGGGACATGGCTGTTCGAGTGCTGCCATCAACCCACGAATGAATAATTGGGTGAATAATTAGTGACTGTGCTTCTTACTTTGTACTGCCTGCAGTTATCAGCACAAGGGGGACCTGTCCCCACCAGTACTGTACCCCAGTGTTATACAGTGACAGACCTGTACCCACCAGTACTGTACCCCAGTGTTATACAGTGACAGACCTGCACCCACCAGTACTGTATCCCAGTGTTAGTGACAGACCTGCACCCACCAGTACTGTACCCCAGTGTTAGTGACAGACCTGTCCCCACCAGTACTGTACCCCAGTGTTATACAGTGACAGACCTGCACCCACCAGTACTGTACCCCAGTGTTATACAGTGACAGACCTGCACCCACCAGTACTGTACCCAGTGTTATACAGTGACAGACCTGTACCCACCAGTACTGCACCCCAGTGTTATACAGTGACAGACCTGTACCCACCAGTACTGCACCCCAGTGTTATACAGTGACAGACCTGTACCCACCAGTACTGCACCCCAGTGTTATACAGTGACAGACCTGTACCCACCAGTACTGTACCCCAGTGTTATAGTGACAGACCTGTACCCACCAGTACTGCACCCCAGTGTTATACAGTGACAGACCTGTACCCACCAGTACTGTACCCGTGTTATAGTGACAGACCTGCACCCACCAGTACTGTACCCCAGTGTTATACAGTGACAGACCTGTACCCACCAGTACTGTACCCCAGTATTATACAGTGACAGAGCTGTACCCACCAGTATTGTACCCTAGTGCTGTACAGTGACAGCCCTGTACCCACCAGTACTGTACCCCAGTGTTACAGTGACAGACCTGTACCCACCAGTACTGTACCCCAGTGTTATACAGCGACAGGCCTGTATCCCACCAGTACTGTACCCCAGTGTTATACAGTGACAGATCTGTACCCACCAGTACTGTACCCCAGTGTTATACAGTGACAGATCTGTACCCACCAGTACTGTACCCCAGTGTTATACAGTGACAGATCTGTACCCACCAGTACTGTACCCCAGTGTTATACCCCCAGTGTTATACAGTGACAGCCCTGTACCCACCAGTACTGTACCGCAGTGTTACAGTGACAGACCTGTACCCACCAGTACTGTACCCGTGTTATACAGTGACAGATCTGTACCCACCAGTACTGTACCCCAGTGTTATACAGCGACAGGCCTGTACCCACCAGTACTGTACCCGTGTTATACAGTGACAGATCTGTACCCACCAGTACTGTACCCCAGTGTTCTACAGTGACAGACCTGTACCCACCAGTACTGTACCCGTGTTATACAGTGCCAGACCTGTACCCACCAGTACTGTACCCATGTTATACAGTGCCAGACCTGTACCCACCAGTACTGTACCCCAGTGTTATACAGTGACAGACCTGTACCCACCAGTACTGTACCCGTGTTATAGTGACAGACCTGTACCCACCAGTACTGTACCCCGTGTTATACAGTGACAGACCTGTACCCACCAGTACTGTACCCCGTGTTATACAGTGACAGACCTGTACCCACCAGTACTGTACCCCAGTGTTATACAGTGACAGACCTGTACCCACCAGTACTGTACCCCAGTGTTATAGTGACAGACCTGTACCCACCAGTACTGTACCCGTGTTATACAGTGACAGACCTGTACCCACCAGTACTGTACCCGTGTTATACAGTGACAGACCTGTACCCACCAGTACTGTACCCCAGTGTTCTACAGTGACAGACCTGTACCCACCAGTACTGTACCCGTGTTATACAGTGCCAGACCTGTACCCACCAGTACTGTACCCATGTTATACAGTGCCAGACCTGTACCCACCAGTACTGTACCCCAGTGTTATACAGTGACAGACCTGTACCCACCAGTACTGTACCCGTGTTATAGTGACAGACCTGTACCCACCAGTACTGTACCCCGTGTTATACAGTGACAGACCTGTACCCACCAGTACTGTACCCCGTGTTATACAGTGACAGACCTGTACCCACCAGTACTGTACCCCAGTGTTATAGTGACAGACCTGTACCCACCAGTACTGTACCCGTGTTATACAGTGACAGACCTGTACCCACCAGTACTGTACCCGTGTTATACAGTGACAGACCTGTACCCACCAGTACTGTACCCCAGTGTTATACAGTGACAGACCTGTACCCACCAGTACTGTACCCCAGTGTTATAGTGACAGACCTGTACCCACCAGTACTGTACCCGTGTTATACAGTGACAGACCTGTACCCACCAGTACTGTACCCGTGTTATACAGTGACAGACCTGTACCCACCAGTACTGTACCCCAGTGTTATACAGTGACAGACCTGTACCCACCAGTACTGTACCCCAGCCTGATTACATCTCAAATCGAGATCTCCAGACATAAGCCAAGATTGCAAGGACTGGATCTCTAATTGTACGGATTGGTGTGCTCACAGGTTAATTGGACAGAGCTGGATAATTTCACTGATGTTTATTGCTGGTGTCTCCCGATATCCCAGTCTGCAATCCCGGCCCATGGGGCTCCGAACTGGTACTACAAATCCTTAAGCTTTACCCCAGTATGGAGCTCAGACACCTTGATTACACTTCACTGATCTCTGAGTGCGGAGACAGACAAGGGTGCAGAATCGAATTCTCCTTTATGACTGCTGATTCAGTGCAGCTTGCCTGGGATTCACACAAACAATTAAACAACTTTCTCATTGTAAATCTTCCTACACGTTTCCACTGTGATGTCTCATAAAGATATCACTCCTGTATGAAATGAGGGAAGTGGCAGTATTATTAGTGTGAGTCCACAGATTAGTGACACAATGATTGGTGATGGGGATGGCCAATCGTGGTCACACCGGAGTTTATCTCACAGTTTACTGGCACTGGGTTTTAAAACATGCCCTCTGAACTGTGCACACACTCAGGGAATTCCAATACCAGTCCTGCACTCCAATAAAAAGAACACTTCAAGACCAAGCTGGACATTGATTTTATGTAAAGAGCACAAGACGGTTGGTTAGCTCAGTGGATACAAAGGGTTAAATTCTGAGGGCAGGTTGCATAAACTTGGCTGGTGTTCCCTTGAGTGTTGAAGGCTGAGGGGTGATCTGCTCGAGGTGTTTAAAATGTTAAAAGGATTTGGCAGGGTAGAGAGAGAGAAACTATTTCCTCTGGTGGTGAAGTCCAGAACAAGGGGGCATAGCCTTAAAATTAGAGCCAGGCCGTTCAGGGGCGATGTCAGGAAGCACTTCTTCACCAAGGGTAGTGGAAATCTGGAACTCTCTCCCCCAAAAGCTGTGGGTCAATTGGAGATTTCAACACTGAGATCGCTCGATTTTTGCTGGGTCAGGGTATCGAGGGATAGGGAGCAAGTGCGGGTAGATTGAGTTGAGGTGCGGATCAGCCATGATCTAATTGAACGGTGGAACAGGCTGGAGGGGCTGAATGGGTTTGGTGGAGGGGTGCCTGGTAATTCCATTTGAAATCACCATTCAGATGCGACAGGGCATGTTCCATGCTGCCGCCGACCCGTTCCTCTGTTGATCAGTCGGCGATCGGGCCCCATTCGCCATTTTGTGCAATCACAATCCAGGCCCATTCGCACAACGTTTAACGTTGAAAACGGTCACATTTCCCTCCCCCACCCCAATGTGTTTTGGACCGGCCACCCTCCCGTTTATCCCAGTTCAGCACTCTCCACACTGCTGTCCTCGCCCCACTCACCTCTTACTCCAGTGCAATAATCCAGTGTTGGTCTGTCGCCAATACACCACGGAACACGCGCATGTTCGAGCATTCTGCTGACTTTTTTAATTGTTTCATCACATTTGGCATTGAAAGTAACAGGTTTACTATTACGTATAAATCACTTCCTGAATAAGATAATGTGATCATGACGTATGAAATGTACAGTCAAGACAGGCTAGAACTCGGGGCCATCAATATCAGATAGCCACTAATAAATCCAACAGGGAATTCAGGAGAAACTTCTTTCCCCAGAGAGTGGTGAGAACGTGGAACTCGCTCCCACAGGGAGTGGTTGAGGCGAATAGTGTAGATACATTTAAGGGGAAGCTAGATAAACACGAGGGAGAAAGGAATGGAAGGATGTGCTGATAGGGTGAGATGACGAAGGGCTCATGTCGAGCGTAAACACCAGCATAGACCCGTTAGGCTGAATGGCCTGTTTCTGTACGGTAAATACTTTGAAATTCTTTGCAACTCGTCCCCAGACCAGTTATATGTACAACTGTGTGTTGGAATTAGTCTAATACGGTGTGTGGGCAGCACCCGCTACCCCCAGCAGACGGAGAGCTCGTCCTGTGCCTCAGAGCCGGCTCTCCAAAGATCCCAAGGGATGGTGTCGGAGGCAGACCCCTCACTACTGGTCAGGCCTCACCATGAGCCGGTAAAGAAGGGGAGAGCCGCAGAGAGAGCTCATAGCTCTCACCTGGATCTGTCACACCGACAACATAAAAACACCGACAGGCTCATCATAATCTCTGCCTCTCATAGAAACATAGAAGATAGGAGCAGGAGTAGGCCATTCGGCCCCTCGAGCCTGCTCCGCCATTCAATGCGATCATGGCTGATCATCCAAATTCAGTACCCTGTCCCTGCCTTTTCCCCATATCCCTTGATCCCTTTAGCCTTAAGAAATATATCCAACTCCTTCTTGAATATATTTAATGAATTGGCCTCAACTGCCTTCTGTGGTAGAGAATTCCACAGGTTCACCACTCTCTGGGTGAAGAAATTCCTCCTCATTTCTGTCCTAAATGGCTTACCCCTTATCCTTAGACTGTGACCCCTGGTTCTGGACTTCCCGACCATCGGGAACATCCTTCCTGCATCTAGTCTGTCCAGTCCTGTCAGAATTTTATAAGTTTCAATGAGATCCCCTCTCATTCTTCTAAACTCCAGCGAGTATAAGCCCAATCGACCCAATCTCTCCTCATACGTCATTCCTGCCATCCCAGGTATCAGTCTGGTGAATCTTCGCTGAACTCCCTCCATGGCAAGAACATCCTTCCTCAGATAAGGCGACCAAAACTGCACACAATACTCAAGATGTGGTCTCACCAAGGCCCTGTATAACTGCAGCAAGACATCCTTGTTCCTGTACTCAAACCCTCTCACTACGAAGGGCAACATACCATTTGCCTTCTTAACCGCCTGCTGCACCTGCATGCTTACCTTCAGCGACTGGTGCACAAGGACACCCAGGTCTCGTTGCACTTCCCCTTCTCCCAATCTATTGCCATTCAGATAATAACTCACCGGCAACCAACGAATCATAGGGAGTCTGCTTTCTCAGCACAGCCCTGGCAACCGTGGTGTGAAGCATGATGAGTGTTGGAACTTGGTACGAGCATGTGTTATACTAAATACCCAGGGACTTGAGCACATAATCCAGGCGGACACTTCCAGTGCAGTACTGGGGGAGTGCTGCACTGTCGGTGGTGCCGTCTTTCAGATGAGACGTTAAACCGAGGCCCCGCCTGCACTCTCAGGTGGATGTAAAAGATCCCACGGCACTATTTGAAGAAGAGCAGGGGAGTTCTCCCCGGTGCCCTGGTCAACATTTATCCCTCAACCAACATCACTAAAACAGATTATCTGGTCACGATCACATTGCTGTTTGCGGGATCTTGCTTTGTGCAAATTGGCTGCTGCGTTTCCTACATTAAAAGTGACTCCACTTCAAACAGACTTCATTGGCTGCAAAGCGCTTTGGGCCCTTCCTGAGGTCGAGAAAGGCGCTATAGAAATGCAAGTCTTTTCCTTTCTCCCTCATTCACCCCCTGCAGCTATAGATCAGGAAGGAAAGGTTCACATTCAGGAGATAGAAAATATTTGCCAGCTGTCTCGAGTCAGGTTGTGTGATGGGAACATTCTGAGATAACGCACTGTCATGTGTGTGAAGTATTACACGGAGATAACGAGTGACCGTATATCACAGCTCGGACTGTTCCCACCATTTAGATTGAGTGTGTCTGAATAATCACACACTCCTCAGCACTGGGTTCCCAGGCCTGACACAGACACACTCCACTCGACAAATGCAATATGGACCTTCTCAGAATGCCCAGTTCCATGCTGTGAGACAGTTCTCCCAGACCTCACCCAAGTGGCCACTTTCTATTGGTTATTCAACATTGGCGGGAATCGCGGCCCTGCCTGATCCTGTTCCACTTTTCACCAGGGGCCGCTAGTTAATGAGCACATTAATCCAGACTGACACATCTGTGCAGTACTGAGGGAGTTCTGTCCTGTTGGAGGCCACGTCTGCCCTCTCAGGTGGACGTAAAAGATCCCACTGCATAATCTGAAGAGGAGCAGGGGAGTTCTCCCCGGTGACCTGGTCAATATTTATCCCTCAACCAACATCACCAAAACAGATTATCTGGTCATTGCTGTTTGTGGGCAAGTGGCTGCCGCGTTTCCGACATTATGACAGTCACTACGCTTGAAAAAAAAGTACTTCATTGGGTGAGAAGCGCTTTGGGATGTTCTGAGGATGTGAAAGTCGCTATATCAATGAAAACTCATACTTTCTTTTTTACTGCAGAGAAAAATCAGGTACCACAGGACAGCCAGCAGAAAATAACACAGTAACTCGCGGTCACTAGATGGACAACTGACGCGTTTCCCCGCGTGGTAAAGGGCTCAGACCAAGGTGGGGAGACCATGTGTACAGCGACAAACTCTTAAAGGGGCAATACTCAACGTGGCTTTTCCAGATTATAGTGGTGGCAACCAATGAGGTAACGAAAGGCACTGCAGGTGTCAGGAAGTTAATTTATGAGGAAAGGTTAGAGATGTTGAGATGAGCCAGTTGAAGTTCAAGATAATAAGGGAAACTGGCCAAATCGATCCAAGCAAATTGCTGTCTGTGGTGAAGGGTTCGGAACCCAGGGGAGGGGCGTTCCAAATCAGGAGTGTTGGGAAGTCACAGGAACTTCTTCACCTAAAGTGTAATTTAGTCATGGAATAGGTTACCAGGGAGGAACATTGAAGTAACCAAGGAACAATTAGGTGTGTTTCTGGAGAGAGAAGATACTGGGGATACGGTGAGGAGGGATTGGGGATACGGTGAGCATGCAGGTGCAGCAGGCGGTTAAGAAGGCAAATGGTATGTTGGCCTTCGTAGCGAGACGGTTTGAGTACAGGAACAAGGAAGTCTTGCTGCAGTTGTACAGGGCCTTGGTGAGACCACACCTTGAGTATTGTGTGCAGTTTTGGTCGCCTTATCTGAGGAAGGATGTTCTTGCCATGGAGGGAGGGCAGCGAAGATTCACCAGGCTGATACCTGGGATGGTAGGAATGACCTATGAGGAGAGATTGGGTCGATTGGACTTGTACTCGCTGGAGTTTAGAAGAATGAGAGGTGATCTCATTGAAACTTATAAAATTCTGACAGGACTGGACAGACTAGATGCAGGAAGGATGTTCCCGATGGTCGGGGAGTCCAGAACCAGAGGTCACAGTCTAAGGATTAGGGGTAAGCCATTTAGGACTGAAATGAGGAGGAATTTCTTCACCCAGAGAGTGGTGAACCTGTGGAATTCTCTGCCACAGAGGGTGGTGGAGGCCAATTCATTAAGTATATTCAAGAAGGAGTTGGATATATTTCTTAAGGTTAAAGGGATCAAGGGATATGGGAAGAAAGCAGGGACAGGGTACTGAATTTGGATGATCAGCCATGATCTCATTAAATGGCGGAGCAGGCTCGAGGGGCCGAATGGCCTACTCCTGTTCCTATCTTCTATGTTTCTATGATTGGGGATACGGTGCGAAGGGATTGGGAATACGGTGAGAAGGGATTGGGGATACGGTGAGAAGGGATTGGGGATACGGTGAGAGGGGACTGGGGATACGGTGAGAGGGGACTGGGGATACGGTGAGAAGGGATTGGGGATACGGTGAGAGGGGATTGGGGATACGGTGAGAGGGGACTGGGGATACGGTGAGAGGGGACTGGGGATACGGTGAGAAGGGATTGGGGATACGGTGAGAGGGGACTGGGGATACGGTGAGAGGGGACTGGGGATACGGTGAGAAGGGATTGGGGATACGGTGAGAGGGGATTGGGGATACGGTGAGAAGGGATTGGGGATACGGTGAGAAGGGACTGGGGATACGGTGAGAGGGGACTGGGGATACGGTGAGAGGGGACTGGGGATACGGTGAGAGGGGATTGGGGATACGGTGAGAGGGGACTGGGGATACGGTGAGAGGGGACTGGGGATACGGTGAGAGGGGACTGGGGATACGGTGAGAGGGGACTGGGGATACGGTGAGAAGGGATTGGGGATACGGTGAGAAGGGATTGGGGATACGGTGAGAAGGGATTCGGGATACGGTGAGAAGGGACTGGAGATACGGTGAGAAGGGACTGGGGATACGGTGAGAAGGGATTGGGGATACGGTGAGAAGGGACTGGGGATACGGTGAGAAGGGATTGGGGATACGGTGAGAAGGGATTGGGGATACGGTGAGAAGGGACTGGAGATACGGTGAGAAGGGACTGGAGATACGGTGAGAAGGGATTGGGGATACGGTGAGAAGGGACTGGAGATACGGTGAGAAGGGACTGGGGATACGGTGAGAAGGGACTGGGGATACGGTGAGAAGGGATTGGGGATACGGTGAGAAGGGACTGGGGATACGGTGAGAAGGGACTGGGGATACGGTGAGAAGGGACTGGAGATACGGTGAGAAGGGACTGGGGATACGGTGAGAAGGGACTGGGGATACGGTGAGAAGGGACTGGGGATACGGTGAGAAGGGACTGGGGATACGGTGAGAAGGGATTGGGGATACGGTGAGAAGGGACTGGAGATACGGTGAGAAGGGACTGGGGATACGGTGAGAAGGGACTGGGGATACGGTGAGAAGGGATTGGGGATACGGTGAGAAGGGACTGGGGATACGGTGAGAAGGGACTGGGGATACGGTGAGAAGGGACTGGGGATACGGTGAGAAGGGACTGGGGATACGGTGAGAAGGGACTGGGGATACGGTGAGAAGGGACTGGGGATACGGTGAGAAGGGATTGGGGATACGGTGAGAAGGGATTGGGGATACGGTGAGAAGGGACTGGGGATACGGTGAGAAGGGACTGGGGATACGGTGAGAAGGGATTGGGGATACGGTGAGAAGGGACTGGGGATACGGTGAGAAGGGACTGGGGATACGGTGAGAAGGGACTGGGGATACGGTGAGAAGGGACTGGGGATACGGTGAGAAGGGATTGGGGATACGGTGAGAAGGGATTGGGGATACGGTGAGAAGGGACTGGGGATACGGTGCGAAGGGATTGGGGATACGGTGCGAAGGGACTGGGGATACGGTGCGAAGGGATTGGGGATACGGTGAGAAGGGATTGGGGATACGGTGAGAAGGGACTGGGGATACGGTGAGAAGGGATTGGGGATACGGTGAGAAGGGATTGGGGATACGGTGAGAAGGGATTGGGGATACGGTGAGAAGGGACTGGAGATACGGTGAGAAGGGATTGGGGATACGGTGAGAAGGGAGTGGGGATACGGTGAGAAGGGACTGGGGATACGGTGAGAAGGGACTGGGGATACGGTGAGAAGGGACTGGGGATACGGTGAGAAGGGACTGGAGATACGGTGAGAAGGGATTGGGGATACGGTGAGAAGGGACTGGGGATACGGTGAGAAGGGACTGGGGATACGGTGAGAAGGGATTGGAGATACGGTGAGAAGGGACTGGGGATACGGTGAGAAGGGACTGGGGATACGGTGAGAAGGGACTGGGGATACGGTGAGAAGGGACTGGGGATACGGTGAGAAGGGACTGGGGATACGGTGAGAAGGGATTGGGGATACGGTGAGAAGGGACTGGGGATACGGTGAGAAGGGACTGGGGATACGGTGAGAAGGGACTGGGGATACGGTGAGAAGGGATTGGGGATACGGTGAGAAGGGACTGGGGATACGGTGAGAAGGGATTGGGGATACGGTGAGAAGGGATTGGGGATACGGTGAGAAGGGATTGGGGATACGGTGAGAAGGGACTGGGGATATGGTGAGAAGGGATTGGGGATATGGTGAGAAGGGATTGGGGATACGGTGAGAAGGGATTGGGGATACGGTGCGAAGGGGCTGGGGATACGGTGAGAAGGGGCTGGGGATACGGTGAGAAGGGATTGGGGATACGGTGAGAAGGGACTGGGGATACGGTGAGAAGGGACTGGGGATACGGTGCGAAGGGGCTGGGGATACGGTGAGAAGGGATTGGGGATACGGTGAGAAGGGACTGGGGATACGGTGAGAAGGGACTGGGGATACGGTGAGAAGGGACTGGGGATACGGTGAGAAGGGACTGGGGATACGGTGAGAAGGGATTGGGGATACGGTGAGAAGGGATTGGGGATACGGTGAGAAGGGATTGGGGATACGGTGAGAAGGGATTGGGGATACGGTGAGAAGGGATTGGGGATACGGTGAGAAGGGATTGGGGATACGGTGAGAAGGGATTGGGGATACGGTGAGAAGGGATTGGGGATACGGTGAGAAGGGATTGGGGATACGGTGAGAAGGGATTGGGGATACGGTGAGAAGGGATTGGGGATACGGTGAGAAGGGATTGGGGATACGGTGAGAAGGGATTGGGGATACGGTGAGAGTTGCTCTATGAAAAAGGGACAGTCTTATTGGATCTATTGGACATTTCCTGTTCCTGAAATGTCTCTGTAATTGTGTAATTAAGGAATTGCTAATTTGCTAAGCTTTTAACACAATCTCTTCAAGAAAATCTTAAAAAGGTCCAAGCGTTTGAGATTTTAAATATGGAATTGAGTAAATAATCTACATTATATTCAAATTCTTGAGATGTCCTGTTGTCACAATGTATTGACTCCGGTAACACAAAGTGTGACAGTAACACCTGCTGTTACTTATAATCGGTAACACTGGCGCCTGCTATTCAGTCCTCCTACCACAGGTGGCAGTGTGGTCAGAGTCATCCCGCTCCACCCATATTGTGCTCCTATTAAAGATTTGTCTGTACTTCAGAAAAAAAGACTTGCATTTCCATAGCGCCTTTCACGACCACCGGACGTCCCAAAGTGCTTTACAGCCAATGAAGTACTTTTGAAGTGTAGTCACTGTTGTAATGTAGGAAACGCAGCAGCCAATTTGCGCACAGCAAGCTCCCACAAACAGCAATGTGATAATGACCAGATAATCTGTTTTTAGTGATGTTGATTGAGGGTTAAGTATTCGAAGTGATTATTTGCACGGCGTGTTTTGACTCCCTCTGCGCATGCGCGCCTGTTTGGTACTGCGCGTGTGCACTCGAACCGGTCGCACATGCGCGGTACGATATGAGGAAGCGGGAAGTGGGGCCAAACCACACTACTGACCCTGGAGCTGCTGCCAT